>NW_015172586.1:17250-28612 GCF_001447785.1 Gekko japonicus
CAGGGCCTGTCTGGGGGGGGGGTGAGAGGCCCACAGCCAGCTATCTGTTTCCCTGAAACAATCCAGCCCTAAACTATCTTGCTGGAAAACATTTCTCAGCCACACATCTCTACAATAAAAGACAATTTTCAAAATTATAGACATTTCATAACACTCATTTCCGAAGACTCCTCCTTCTCATTCCCACATAAACTACTGAGACTTTTATCATGACCACTCACTTTCAACCCATCTTCCCTTGAGACCTCTGCCCTAACAGGGTGGACAGTGCGACCACAACCACATTGAATGACATGGACATCCAACATAAAATGACTTCTCAGACTGCCCAGTTGTTGTCACTACTCCACAGACCCCCGTGTGCCACATTTTCTGGCCCACATTGTGTGACCTTGGACACCGGCTATTGTGTAACATCAGGTATGTGAGACTTTACTTCCACATTTGTATCTTTCACTTACAGACTGCTAATATTTACT
Organism: Gekko japonicus; assembly: GCF_001447785.1. Taxonomy (NCBI): domain Eukaryota; kingdom Metazoa; phylum Chordata; class Lepidosauria; order Squamata; family Gekkonidae; genus Gekko; species Gekko japonicus. Next base: position 17,730 of record NW_015172586.1, read on the forward strand.
TTACCTCCTCCCAGCCTATGCATTTGTTACACATAACATCTTTATAGATCTCTTTGTATTGCTTTCACAATGAGCTTTACTGCGAGTAGAGTACAAATGTAACAAATGACAATTAATCTTTAATTATACAAAATTACTTTCAGAAGCAGAACTCTAAAAGTCACTGCTGTTTCTGAGACAGTCATTAATGGTGGAATCAGGTTTTGCCTAAGTTAACAGTATGCTGAGTGAAGCACTCGTCTTAAGTAAAACAAACAAACCTGTACATATGGACTGCGAGTGGAAGATATGTATTACATAACAAATTATAGAAACTGTGAACTTAGGAAGCAGTATGACTGATGTTTGAAGATGTCTGAAGAGCAGGAGAACTGAGAAGAATGCCTTAGATAAGGCCTAGAAGCAGAAGGGTATGAATGCTATTGGTAGAAAGGGCTATGAAGAAGAGCTGCAAGCCTGTAATGAATGATAACAGTGGCAGCTAGTGAACATTTATTGCATTTTAAAGGTGTCCAACTTTCCCCCAAAATGCTTCCACTTATCTCTTTTGTTCCTCCAAAGGTTACAGAAGGCAGCATTTACCATTTTATTCTTCAGTTCTTTTAACCATTTTTCACTGTTTTCTATAAATCTGGCGCATGAGCTTTTAAGATGAACGAGTTATAAAAGAACATCCTTGAAGCCATCTTTTAAAAATAATGGAAGCCAGACTGAGACTGAAAGCCTTGCCTCTGCATACCAATCTAAGATATGTCACCTGCATACGGGTTTTATTAGGTATCTTTAAAATGACTGGTTTGCTTAATTATCATTTCCTTCACCTTTAGCGCAGGCAGCCTCTGATGATAGCCTACATGTGGGCAACTCCACCCTGGCTCCAGACTCAGCCAGCATCATTGCTGCACTTTGCCTGGACACAAACGTGAGCAGAGAGGTTAATTCAACTGAATTGTGGTTCAGCGGACAATCCTTCTTAGCGTACTTGTCCACACAGTCAGTTGCACTGGGTGAGCCATCTTTTGTCCTCAGATGCCTAAGGGTAGATGTGTAAAGTGCCATAAAGTTGCAGGTGACTTAAGGCGACTCTGTAGGATTTTCAAGGTAGGGTTGCCAACCTCCAGGTGCACCCTGGAGATCTCATAGAACCATGGAATCATAGAATCACAGAGCTGGAAGGGTCCATACAGGTCAATGCAGGATCAGCCTAGAACATCCCTGAAGTGTTTGACCAGATGCTACATAAAGACTGCCAGGGAGGGGGAGCTCACCACCTCCCTAGGCAGCTGATTCCATTGTTGCACAACTCTTACTGTAAAAATGTTTTTCCTAATATCTGGCTGGTACCATCCCACCCTTAATTTAAACCCATTATTGTGAGTCCTATCCTCTGCTGCCAACAGGAACAGCTCCCTGCCCTCGTCTAAGTGACAGCCCTTTAAATATTTAAAGAGAGCAATCATGTCCCCCCCCCAGCCTCCTTTTCTCCAGGCTAAACATTCCCAAGTCCCTCAGGCTTTCCGCATTGGGCTTGGTCTCCAGGCCCCCGATCATCCATGTCACTCTCCTCTGCACCTGCTCCATTCTGTCCACATCCTTTTTAAGTGGGGCCTCCAGCCCTGCACACAATACTCCAGGTGTGGCCTGACCAATGCTCTATGGGACTATGACCACTGTTCCCTCTAAGCTGAGTTAGTGTGAGCTAGCTCACAGTTTTTTAGCTTCCGGCTCACACCTTTTTGTCTAAGCTCAGGAAGGATGGCTCCAGAGCAAACTAATTTAAGCAGTAGCCAAATCGCTCACTCACAACTTTAATGCCAGCAGCTCACAAAGTAGAATTTTTGCTCACAAGACTCCAGAGCTTAGAGGGAGCATTGACTATGACATCTTGTGATTTGGATGTTATGCCTCTGCTGATATACCCCAGATTGCATTAGCCTTTTTTGTCACTGCATTACACTGGCTACTCATATTTAACTTTTGGTCCACTCTTACCCCAAGATTTTGTTCACACACACTGCTACTCAGAAGTTTATCCCCCATCCAGTATGCCTGTTCCTCATTTTTGTTACCCAGGGGTAGAACTCAGCACTTATCCTTGTTAGATTGCATTTTGTTCACACCCGCTCCCTTTTCCAGCGTGATCAGATATCATTGAATTCTATCTCCATCTTTTGGTGTGTTAGCCGCTTCTCCCAATTTAGTGTCATCTGCAAATTTAATGAGTAGTCCCTCCACACCCTCATTCAGATCATTTATAAAAATATTGAAGTACTGGGCCCAGAACTGAGCCCTGTGGCACCCCACTGGACACCTCCCTCCATTCAGATGAAATGCCACTGACAACTACTCTCTGAGTGTGAGATATGATTGTATTTCAGAAAAGAGGAAAAACCATGCACACTGCTCTGAGATCCTTGAAGAAGGGTGGGGGAAAAGGCCATGGACAAACAGAAAATGGACTGCTGGTAATATTGTTTCAATCTGGTTAGTGAAGGGATGCCACGGGGGCCCCATGTAAGGTGTTCTGAGTCTCCCCCCCCCAAAAAAATGTTGTGATAGAAATGCAATGGAATAAAATAATCACTGATAATTTGCAAATGATAGCTCACGTACGCAAAGTAGAGTTGCTAGCTGAAAAAAGTTAATATCTAGCAACCCTGTTGAAAAATTATGTTCAAATAGCATCTTATTAATTTGTACTATTTACCAGGAATATGTTGTTGCTTTATCATTTTCCCATAATGATAATTTATCACCATTGGTAATTTCCCATTGTATAAAGTATGCATATATAGTTAGCAAAGTTAGCAGGATCATTTACAGCAGTTAAAATCTATCATTTTCCTTTTAATTTTTAAAATGTTTCTAGATCTATTAACAAAGTGTACAGATGCAAATAATCAAATGCAAAATTAATTAGATTGCATACTTAACATTTTATCAGTTAATGGCATAGTACATTATTTATTAACATTTTGGGTAAAGGTAAAGGTTTCCCTTGCTCGAAAGCCAGTCGAATCCGACTCTAGGGATGCAGTGTTCATCTCCGTTTCCAAGCTGAAGAGCCAGCGCTGTTCAAAGACATTTCTGTGGTCATGTGGCTGGCATGACTAGACGTTGATGCACACGGAACTTCCCACCAAAACGGTACCTATTTATCTACTTGCAATTTCTTGCTTTCAAACTGCTAGGTTGACAGGAGCTGGGACCAGAGATGGGAGCTCACTCCGTCATGCGGCACTCGGGTCTTGAACTGCTGAACTACTGACCTTCCGGTCGGCAGTTCAGCGTCTTAACTGCTTGTGCCACCACAGCCCCTACCATTTATTAACATAGCCATCTGCTATTTCAAGTTAACCACAGGTGCTCTCAGCATTCTTAATGTTGGTCTTCTCTGTGGCTCTCTCTTTGCCCCCATCTTATGAATATATTATCTTCCAAAGTTCCCTAGAAGAAAACAGGAAATGTTTTTAATACCTCTGTCCTCACACTGAGCATCATTTTCTGAAGGTCCCATTTCCACTAACACACTTTGCTAAAGGCCACATGCTTAATTCATTTAGTATTCAATAAGCTGCTCCGCTATGGCTTCTGAAACAAAGCATGTGTGATGGACAAGCTGGGTTCCTCCTCTCTCTAAGAGCAACAATTGAGAATGGATGGAAACAGAGGTCATTTCGTGAGGTGCAGGGGGGCGGGGCACATGACAAAGCCCCACCCCCTGCTTCCAGCCGCCCTGCTTCCAGCCCTCATTCAGCCAGGAGGAGGCAGGAGAAGAGGGAGGGTAAGTTGCTTCCTCCCCGCCTCTCCCCACCCCTGCCTGCCTGGGGCCAGGGAGGGCCTTGGCGGGGCTTCCTCGCACTCCCGCTGGCCTTGTAGGTCCACCGCCGGGCCCCTGATGTCAGGGGGTGTGGCATATGCTAATGAGTTATGCTAATACGTTCCCCTAGCTCTTTTTCTACGAAATGACCCCTGGATGGAACATTGAGAGAGGGAGACTTGAGAATAAGCTGTTGGAAATGACTGTTAGGGGTTAATAGCAGAGAAGCTGACAGCTTAAAGGCTGAGGTGGAAAAGGGGTTTTCTAACTGAGGGGAACTGTATAGAACATGGGTGTCAAACCTAAGGCCTGGGGCTCTTATCCAGCCTGCAAGTAACTGGTGCAAGGGAGGGAACAGGAGGCTGCTGGGGTGTGTGTGTGTTATTGTAGCTTCAGCATGGCAGAACAACCTCATCTTCAGCAGTCAAGCAGAACCCCTTCATTTCAGTAGTAGCCTCACTGTTAAGTTGGGAGCCACCGCAGCCACATTTAAGCTGGCTCAGGATTCCAAGGTGAGGTCGAATGCCTCTATGCTTGCTATGAAGCTCCAGGGATGGTGTCCCAGATGGCCATGGGGATCAGAATTTGCACATGGGAGGGGCACACAATCCTCTGCTGGTGGCCAGTACCACTGCCATATTTGTGCTCCCCTATGCAGTGACTGTGCTTTGGCCCATGAGGGGGCAGTTCTTCAGCAGTTTTTTCCACACATCAGGGGCCTAGTCTGCCACCGAGCATGTGTCTTGGTGGCTGGGCCCCCTCCCCTATGGGCCAACTGGTGGCCTTCGGCCAGAGGTAGGTGCTGCTTTGTGGGGGGTAGTGCCAGCGATCTTCAGTTATACTGGTTTCTGGTTGGCCTGGGCCTTTGGCATGTGGTGCCCTCTCCCCCATCAGATGATCCAGCGGCATTCAGTCTGGGGCTTGAACCCCCAGTCTCTCGCTTGAACCCCCAGGATTACCCTGCCATAGATCGCCTGGCAGCCTTGGCCAGAGGCAGTCTTTACAGCACCGGCATCGTTGTCTTATCAGGCTTTACTTGGCCTGGGTCCCTCTATGCACATGGCCTTGGACCTGGGTCACTGCCCCCCCTGCTTCTGCAGGTGGGGGGTTAGTTAAACATCTTCCTAGTCCCCTTTCATGGTGGCTCGGGGGCAGGGGGGAGCTCGCAACCCTCAGCTGCTTCCCATATTTACTCTGGGGCTTTGCAGTGAAGACACACCAACTTGGCACTTACCAGCTGTTGTCCTTTATAAAGTTTATATCTTGGGTACCTGGCATTACATTTTATCACACACATGGCCCAGCCTGACAAAGTCACATTTATGTCATATCTGGCCCTCGTAACAAATGAGTTTGACACCTCTGGTCTACACACACTGATATGGCTTGTCAAGATTTGTATGGTTAGCCCTATGGAAATGTTATAACACTAAAGGCAGTCTTGGGAAAAATGCTCTAATGACAGTATTATCCATAGTCCATATGCAGCACTGAAATTTCTGGGTCACCTGCCACAGCTTATGCTGTATGTGAAATTCTTACAATAGTAAATGTGTTTATGCTCTGGCAGCTCAGGAAGAATACACACCAGTGACCATTTAAGAAAAGTGGCATTTCACTGAGCAATTCACAAGTCAGCCTGAAAGGACAGTCCCTGGAAGAGAATAATTCACCCATTAAACATTTTTCTAGAGCTACACAAATCATGCTACTCAAGTGCACTAAATAAGTCATATCCTGGGCAGAGAACATGGCAAGCTGATGAGCATACTTCTCAGAGAGAAAGGAAAGAATTGCCTTCACCTTTGGGTAAGAATGGGTGGAACGTGTACCTTTCTTTATTTCTAAGTAACTTGCAGCTGTTCCATCTCATCATCAACTATCCATAGATCTCCATGGAGTATCTTGGATAGTAATGGAATTTTTAAATAACTGCTGCACATGAATATGCTCTTTTCTTTTTGCAAAAATCCTGATCTTCCTCTCCCATGCTTGCTTTTTTCAAGTTTGCAGATTAGGGCTAGTTGCACATTATCTAGGCATGTGAAAAGAATACAAAAAGCAGAAGTGAGATTGACAAGTGTTTCTTCTGATTGTATGAGGAGTAGGGATGGGCATGAACTGGGGGAACGGAGGTTTGTCCCAGTTTGTGGTGTCTCACAAACCTTCCAGAACCTTCCCATTTACTGAACTGGCTCATTTCATGAGGTTTATGATGCAGTAGGATGGCCCCCACTATGGGTTAGAGATGCCAACCTCACAGTGAGTCTTCAGCTGACTCTCCTCTAACTGCCCTCCATGCTACTAGTATTAAGACCTTTATGGCTTGGCTTTGGACCATTCGATCCCGGCTGTAGGAACTGAACGTTGAAATTTGCTGCAGTTCCCACTTTAACTGTTTTTAACTGTTTTTATTGTATTAATTTAACATTGGATATCAATTTAGTGAACCATTTTAAGATTGTATTGGAATTTATTGTTGTGAGCAGCCCTGAGCCCACTTGCGGGAAGGGTGGGATATAAATTGAAATAATGAATAAATAAATAAAAATAAAGCAAAACCCACCACTAGGTCATATTTAATGGCACCTAAAATTACACACGGTTAAATGGACAGAATTATCATTCCATTTAACCTCTGATAGGAGATATACACAGGTCAAAAACATTATTAGTAAGCACTGATACTTTTTGCTCAATATTCCCGGATGCTGTGCCATCCCACTATTTACTTACAGGAGATAAAGTTATTTGAAGGAGATGATGTTTAGAAGCAGATTGAGATCTTTCTCCATACATAAGACTGGGATTGATGGCAAGGTAAAATCAGTCAGTAATTGTAGCCTTTGTGTATGTACATCTTTTTGTTATATTTCATCCAAACAGTGAAAACATCCTATAAAATCATTTGTCAACTGTAATTTCAAATCTGTGATATATGTTATCCAATATCCTTTGATCTGATGTATGTAGGCTACACAATCAGAGCTGTGAAGAAGAGAATTTGTGAATACAGGAGCTGTATTAGATTATAAAGAAGGAATGCTTCTTTGGCTGAGCACTACACAACCTAACTCAAGCCATTTAGGGACTTAAAGGTAAGAACCAGCACTTTGAATTGTGTCTAGAAGCAGATGGATAACTAATCTTTCAGCATAGGGGTGACACGATCCCTGTAACTAACCCCTGACAGCAGCTTGCTTGCAGCATTTTGTACTAATTGAAGTTTCTGAACCATTTCCAAAGGTAATATGTAATACTGCATATGACAGTAATCTAACTTGGATATGCTCAGAGCATGGATCACTATGGCCAGATCAGTCTTTTCAACGAATGGTCATAGATGGAGAATGAGCCAGAGATGCTAAAAGGCACTAGTCTAATACTAAAATGAATGGGTAGGAACACTAAACCCAATCAACCCCTCTAGTTAGCCCTAATAAGTAATCCAATTTCAGCAGCCGCAGATGGATGATCTAAGGGTTGGTTACTACTCATAACTCACCCCCTAGCAGCATTCCATATTGTCCCTCCACACCACACCATCAGCATCCAGTTCCAGAGAGGTTCCTGATTGTCAATGGGAATTATGGCACCAGTCTTCCATACTGCATCGGTGGTTCTCTGGTCAGAAAGGTCCAGGAACAGTGATAGATGGCACTAGAAGAGAGTCAAAGCAGCTGCCTTCAGACCAACCAGGTCCTTGCCCTCTCCTCTGGCTCCTGTTGGTGAATCGCAGAAACTGCCATCTCAATATGCAGCAACAGTTGCAGCCTGAGGTCTTCCTCCACAGCCACCCATCCCTAAGACCATCCATTGGATTGACCACCAAGGCCTGGGCTCATCCGGGTCTGACCCAGGAGAGACCATGACCAGTCGGGGCTCTCATCGAGCCACTAGGTCGAGAACATGAACTTCACAAAATGCTCAGGACCACAACCAGGCTCAGGATTACCCACTGCCACATCTAGCCCCCCCCCCCCCCCGTTTTTCCCTCGTAAGGAAGGTTTCCCACTGGTCGCCCACTCATCCCAGTAAGGGCTCTGGTGTCAGAAACCTGACAGATATCCACAAGCCGGTATTCAATGTCAGTAAGCCAGTGTCAGGGGTCCACTGACCGGGAGTCAGCAAGCCAGGAGTTTGCAAGCTGGCCACAGATGCTGGCAGGTTGGCAATAGAGTGAGGAAATTCTGCAGTACTATGATAGGTGCTTAGGCCACTTAGGCCACCCAGTGGATTCTTGGCAGAAACGTTCCTTTCTTGTTCTTTCTTACTGCTGAAGTTTAGCTGGAGATGCATGAGGTCTGCTGTGGCAGGTCGGCTTGCTGTGTAGCAGCAATTTCCAACTGAGTTATAGTTAGAGACTTCTTAACACATAACCTGCACAGGAGGTCTTGCTCAGAGCTCCTCGCCAGCTGCCATCTTTATCCTATCCCTTACCTGGTGAATATCCACCTGGTTTATTTGAAAGCTCTCTGAGAAAAAATCCTGGTATACATTGGTGGAGATCCCTGTTACCCTCTCTTGCTTGTCTCCTTATAGCTAATTCCCCATATTAATTAGTAGACTACTTATTTTGGGTAACACAGAGGAGACCCAAGACTCCAACTGTAGGCCAGGATCCACTAGCACCCCCAAGCTATGAGCCTGCTCCTTCAGGGAGAGTGCAACCCCTCCAGAGCAGGCTGGCTTCTCCATTGATCAACAACACCTCAGTCTTGTCTGGACTGAATGTTAATTTATTGACCCACATCTATCCCATTAATGTCTCCAGGCACCTATCCAGGACATCCATAGACCTACCTGGCTTAGTTGTTAAAGTTCATTTTGCAGAAAGGAGAAGAACAATTGAAATGGGGATCTTCTGCCTGAAATATCAGGGATAAGAAAAAATCTCTGGCAGAGGTCTTTCCAAATAGTACCAACTCAACTAGTGCACTCAACTAGTACACATGGAGAGGAGCTGCTAGAAGGTAAGTGGATTTTGTCTTTCTGCCTTTTGCCTTTCCTAGCTGCTGTGTGAGAAGCTGAGGGTGAGTGGGGTTCTTTGGAGACTGCTAGAGAGTGGTTTGGTTTAAGTTCTGTTTGGGGTTAATTGTGTGTGGGAGGCTGCTGGGGACTGAGTGAGTTGCTGTTGAGTGCTGTGGATTACAGGCCCCACCCCCTACTGTGCTGAGCTCTGCTGTGCTTGGCAGGAAGTGACTTTTTGAGATAAAAGGCTCCTCCTCACCAGAGGCGTGAGCTAAAGGGCTCTTGCCCTGTGGCTCCTAGCCGGTGGGTCTTGCTTGGAGGTCTTGTAGGAACCTAAGAGGGCTGCTGCTGAGTCCTGGAAAGAGAACTGCTGGCAAGATAGCCATTTGGTCAGTCTCAAAGTTTTCAGGGTACATCACCACAACAAGAGTTTACTTCGGACTTTGGGGAAAGTTCCTGGAGGCTGTAGAACGCTGTAGAAGATAGCATTGCTCCTAGGGAGATGGATAACGAAGGATCTATTCCAGTGACCTGCCAAGGTTGCACCATGATAATTGTTCTGCTTTGCCAAGAAATGAATTATACATGCTGCAAGTGCAAGCTTATAAGAATGCTTGAGGAGAAGGTGGGAGAACTCAAGGCACAAATCTGTACACTGAGGAACATCGGGAAGGGAGAAAGGTTTTTAGAGGTGACTGAAGAGGGGCTCCTGAAAGAATGGCAAGAGCTAGCAAATCCTAAGCAAGAGGAAGGAAATAACAAGGGACAGGTGGGTGAGTGGAAGAATGTGACTTTAAGATAATCAGGAAACACTCACAGACAGTGGAGCTGCAAAATTGCTACCAGCTGCTTCTGATGGTGGAAGATCAGAATAGCACACTCAAGGATTGAAAGGATGTAACTGACACACAAACACATAGGCAGAGAAGGAACCAAGCTATCCCGTGGAGGAAGAGACAAGTAGTGGTGGTCGGTGACTCCCTACTGAGAGGGACGGAAGAAGTTCTGTGCAGACCAGACAAGGAGTTTCAAGAGCTTTGTTGTCTTCCTGGAGCATGTATCCAAGATGTGACTGACAGAATTACAAGACTGGTCAAAACCTCTGACCGCTACCCGCTCCTGCCAACAAACGAAAAGGCCCAAAGAAACCTTGAATGGATCTCCAAAGACTACGAGGCTCTGGGCAAGAAGGTGAAAGATCTGGGGGCACAGGTGGTGTTCTCCTCCATTTTACCTGTTGAGGGCCATGGAGCTGGAAGGGAGAATAGGATACTGGAGGTGTATGGCTGGTTACGTAGATGGTGCTGTCGAGAGGGATTTGGCTTCCTGGACCATGGTATGTACCTCCAACATGAGGGGCTGGATGGGGTACACTTTACAAAGATTGGGAGGAATGTCTTTGCTGGAAGACTTGCGAACCTGATCAAGAAGGCTTTAAACTGAAGCCATTGGGGGTGGGAAGAAAAAGCCTGATGTTGCGCGGCGTCCCCAACACTATGTTCAAGAAAGGGAGTGATCAGAGAATAAATGAACAGGAGAGAGGTGAGTTCAGTAATTTTCAGGTAAATTCAAAGGGACCTATGGCAGGAAAGGATGTCTGTAATCTGAGATGTCTTTATACTAATGCACAGAGCATGGGAAATAAACAGGATGAACTTGAACTTCAAATATTGGAAAGTCAGTATGATCTGATAGGTGTCACTGAGACTTGGTGGGATGAGTCTCACATATGGAGCACAGCGATTGAAGGATATACCTTGTTCAAATGGAACATAATAAACAAAAAAAGGAGGCGGGGTAGCACCATATGTCAAGAGTGAATACACTTGCACTGACATTGAGGATTTCGAGAGTTGCCCTGTTGAAAGTGTGTGGGTAAGGATAGAGTGAGGGGGGGGAAGGGAATATTGTTGTGGGGGTATACTACAGACCTCCAAACCAACCAGGGGAACTGGATGATGCATTTGTACAACAGCTTACTAAACTTTCACAGAGACAGGATGTAGTGGTTATGGGAGATTTTAACTATCCAGATACCTGCTGGGTGTAATCCTGACTAACAGGGAAGAACTGGTTGATGGAGTGAATGTTG
>NW_015172586.1:29837-42774 GCF_001447785.1 Gekko japonicus
GAGGAAGACATAAAGGGGATGCTTATTAAATTTGCAGATGACACAAAGCTGGGTGGGATTGCTAATTCTGAAGAAGACAGAGTCAGGATTCAAAATGATCTAGATAGGCTGGAACAGTGGGCTGAGACAAATAAAATGAATTTCAATAGAGATAAGTGCAAAGTCCTACACTTAGGTACAAAAAATCAAAGGCACAGATATAGAATGGGAGGGGCTTGGTTTGACAGCTGCACATGTGAAAGGGATCTAGGTGTTCTGGTTGATCACAAGCTAAATATGATCCTGCAGTGTGATGTGACTGAATCACAAGCTAAACATGAGCCTGCAGTGCGATGTGGCTGTGAAGAAAGCTAATGCAATTTTAGGATGCATTAACAGAAGCATTGTGTCCAGATCAAGGAGGTGGTAGTTCCGCTCTATTCTGTTATGGTCAGGCCTCACCTGGAGTACTGTGTCCAGTTTTGGGCACCTCATTTTAGGAAGGATGTTGACAAGCTTGAGCGTGCCCAAAAGAGGGCAACCAGGATGTTGATAGGGTTGGAATCCAAGTCTTATGAGGAAAGGCTGAAAGAGTTGGGTATGTTTAGCCTGGGAAAGAGAAGGCTTAGAGGGGACATGATTTCAGTCTTCAAATATTTGAAGGGCTGTCATGTAGAAGATGGAGCAGATCTATTCTCTCTTGCTCCGGATTGCAAGACTAGATCTAATGGGTGGAAATTACAAGGGAGTCGTTACCAGCTAAATATCAGGAGAAACTTCCTAACTGTAAGAGTGGTTGAGCAGTGGAACAGACTGCCTTGGGAGGTGGTGGATGCTCCTTTGCTGGACGTTTTCAAGCGGAGGCTGGATGACCATCTTTCAGGTATGTTGTAGGGCTTTCTTTCGGCTATGCTCCTGCAGAGTGCAGGGGGTTGGACTAGATGACCTGCAAGGTACCTTTCCAACTCTAACATTCTATATGTGATACCAGTAACGGAAATTTGGTTTCCTTTGTATAAACTTTGGGGCCTACCCCAAGCTATGGCAACTTTGGGGGTAAGACTCGCCCTCTCAGAGATTTTGGCCATCACAGTCTGGGTCAGAAGGACTCTGTTATCGCTGGAGCTAGAGATTCCAAAACTGAAGACACATCATTGAGTTAATTACTTCTCCTCACAGTCTGAAGCTCTGTGGATCAAGCCAAGCAAACAACATATGGCCACAGACTGAGGTCCTTGGGGCGACACACACCCCATTCCATGAAGGTCCTCCCATTTATCAGGGAAACCTCTCCACAGCCTAGCCTTCCATCTGCAACCTAGCCTGCTCTTCCTTGCAGTGATGTAAAGATGACTACAATAATGCATTTCAAATGTTTTGATCATGTAGAAAGATCTCTAGAAGTGCTACATGGATGGCTTCAAGAGGGAAATATGGAGCAGAGGTCCGGGGCACTATTAGCCACAAGGTATAGATAGAACTCTTGGTCTGGGGCAAGTGAAGCTCTGTATTCTTGGTGCTTGGGGGGGGGCATCAGTGGGAGAGCTTCAAGTAGAAAGATCTGTAGAACTGCTACATGGACGGCTTCAAGAGGGAATTAGATAAACATATGGAGCATATGTGTTTATGTGCAAAGTTTTAAATAGGCCCTTTCTGATGAAATTGTTCCAGAATGTTCCTTGTCTTTTATGATGTAAATGTTTCTTTTCTGGAATGCCATCTGAAGCCAGAAAAGTACAGATGGGCATAGCAGTGAAAAATAAATGTTAAAATATATTTAAACCTGGTTCAATGCTCTAGGGAGGCACAGGTTAACTTCTGATTTATGTAAGAAAAACCCAATCTGTTCATTCCTAATTTTACCACAGGTAGAGGATGCTAAGCTGAAAATTGCTTCCTTTCATACTTGAATGTCTTCTAAATTCAGCTAATGGGGGAAAAATGTGCATTTGAGTCTCATGCTCCGGCCACTGGCACGATGCTTCTCCTTAACATTCCTTCGTGTTAGACACAGGATCTCTTGACAACATGGCCATTATGCTAGGGCAGCAAACCAGCAAAATCAGAGCTGCTGCTATCAGGTAAAGATCTGAGAACCAATGGATTCTTGAGGCTACTTTTCTCCCTCTCCCAATACTCAGGTGCATGCTCATGGGTAACATGCTATTTATCTTTTTCACCATGTGGAGCAATTACAAATTTGGCACACATGCCTTAGGGCAGTGCTGCGACTTAAGAGGTGATGATGGCCTTTCAGGTGAAGAGAAAGAGGACTTGGATCTTTCTTGCCTTTGAAGAAGTCTCTGTTGCAACCCCAATGAAATTCAATCCTGATTCAGTCATTTTGGGGGCTTCTGTGCCAGTGTCTTCATTGTTACTGGGAGCAATCATGGTTTGTGGCAAACTCAGACTTCAGGATGCAGCTTGAATGTCTCTGCTTGGAAGAACTCTATGGTAGAGAGGAGGGAATGCACAGCATTCCAATGTCTCAGTGTCACTTCTGGATTCCAGTCCTAGAGCATTGTGCTGATGCAGTGGTGTCACTTCTGAGGTCATCTCAGAAGTCACATTACATATCCCCCTCCCATGCACCTCCCACTGGTTGCCAGTGTTTGGCTGGCAAGCCAGCTCTCTGCTATGGGGAAATGTCGACACAATGTTTTCCCCATATTAACAGATGTTGTTCTGCACATTTGCAACAGCATTGCCTCATACTAACATCATGGGGACCACATTTCACATGTTGCCCCTATCAGGGGAGTCTTCCACATATGCTATTATAGCCCTCAGGCTCAAGGGTTGCACCCGAACTCCTGCCTATCTCTTGTCCTTGAAAGTTTTTGGGAAAGGGGCAAAAAGGCATCAAGGCAACAATGTGCTCTGGGGTACATCATTTTGCAGTGATGCCGCAACAGAGTTCATTTGGGCATGCGCTAAACATTTGTTTTCATTAGGTCCATTTCAAATCAGGTTCAGGAGAGTGCTGAGGCACCCGACCAAGGGGGGGGGGATTCTGGGGACATCTCTGGCAGCTGCATAACATCTAAGTTCTCTTTTCCTTCCGGTTTGCAGTATTCAAAGCCTGGGCATGGCCAGAGGAGAAAGTGGAAGGGCTCTTTGCCAGTGGCTCACGGCCTGTACCCTTGAATCTACTCCCCAGTAGATCCAGAACCAACCCAGGAGTTGGTGTTTTATATATATTGAGTTAAGCTCCTGAAAAGGCAATCCAGACAGTTGTAGGGAGAGAAGCAAGTTTCTGAGTGGGTAGGGTTGAGGAACCAGGACAAGATGTGTGGGGGCCAAGTAGCCCAAACATGGAGTAGTTGACGAGCTGCGCTGGACACACTCCGATAACATAAAAGGGAGAGTTTGTTGGAAGAAGGGGCAAAGCAAAGAGCTGGTAAAGCCAGTTAAAGGATCGGTGGGAAGGTAACAGTGTTCCGTGTGCCTTGGTGTTTAGTCAACGCCGGCCACATGACCACGGGAACGTCTTCGGACAGCGCTGGCTCCTCGGCTTTGAAACGGAGATGAGATCCACAATCCTAGAGTCGGATTCGACTAGCTTTCGAGCAAGGGAACCTTTACCTTTACTTTAGTCATAGTAGCCCTGTTCATTCAACATTACGCACATTGATTTAAGTGTGCATAAAGGGGGCAGCTCGTTCCATCATCCACCCACACACCATCGGTGGAACATCAGCATGTTGCCTATGTGTGTACACTGTATGTGTGTAGACTCTATCTTCATGCTCTGAAATGCCACTCCTGCTCACAGAGATAGAGACTACCCATGAGGTCACATTCCAGCAATGCTGCATGAGTGGGGAGGGGGGAGAAATATTTGATCCTGCTCAACCTCTATTTATTTATTTTTATTTTTGAGATTTTTATCCCACTCTCCCCAAAGTGGGCTCAGGGCAGATCACAAGAAACTGAGTCCAAGACTCATTACAATAAAATCACATTAAAATCAGTTAAAACAATAAACAATAAATTTTCATACAGATAGCAAGAATTTCATATCTGTTAGAGCCACAGGTGGAATCAAACGGGCCCTTTTAGCAGATTGGGAGCCAGAGCAGGGAAGCCAACTAAAATAGATGTCTGCCTCCTCAACCGAAGACCTGGCAGAACAGGTCCATTTTGCAGGCTCTGTGGAATGATAGAAGGTCCTGCAGGGCCCTGATCTCCAGTGGGAGCTGATTCCACCAGGGCGGAGAAAGCCCTGGCCCTGGTCAAGGCTAAGTGGATGTCTGGACCCCAATGTTAGCAAGGTGGTAGATCATAAGATCATAGTCGACCATGTCGAATGCCACTGTTAGATCTAACAATAACAGCAGTGCCAACGTGCCCCGATCCAGGTGCCTCCAGATGTCATCTGTAAGGGCGATCAGCACCATCTCCGTCCCATGAGCAGGGCAGAAACCAGATTGGAAGGTATCAAGAATAGATGCATCATCCAAGAAGACCTGGACCTCTAGGTGTGTTTCAATGAACATGCATAATGTTAAGTAAACAGGATTCATGTTAGTGCTGCAAATAATCATTACTGGGACTATGGAAATAATTTAGCCCTTTATTTCAGTGCTAAATGGAGAAAAACTGGTTCTCAGTACTTGTGCTTTTGATAGACAGGCTGAAGACTGATCTTCTTGGCCTTGGTGAGACAGACAAGGGAACTGCCTAGATCTGAAGGATGGCCAAGGGCGGGGTGGTGGTTAAACAGCATCATAATACACTGTGAGGCAGCTTGACTAATCATGTTGTCAATGTTCTGGACCGTTTTTCACTTTCATCGGACTTTGATTGAAATCCCACAACTCCCTGTGGCTCTGGTATATTTTGGGATGTTTTCTGATTTGTCTGCAGCAAGTGAAACTTGTCAACTCCATCTGTGGCTGGCTTGTCACAACTTTTACACTTCATGGTGAAGTCTCATTTTCCTTGCTAGACAAGTGGCTTGAAAGCACCTTTCCTCATTGTAAGTGGAGCTCCATAATGGATTTCATTAAGGCAGAACAGTGTTCCCCTAGGACACTTCAAAGCCTCTCCCTTTCCAGCTGCTGCCGATTCCTCAGTTCGGCAGACATTTGTGCCCTTATATGAAAGGGCATTCTATAGGGAGAAACTTTGCAGGATGCTCTGTAAAAATCAAGAAAACAAGAGCTGCTTACATCTTCAGCTTGTTGCTTCTTACTCTTTGGTGTATTCATTCACAAACATGTAGGAACTAAGGAATTGTTACCTTTCAGATTTCTTTAGAATACTTTTTAGAGGTTACATCTAAAATGAAGGGTTTACCTGTGGACAGCTATAATTGCATGAATTATTTTTTAAAAAATACTTTTATCTGGAACACACCAGAAGCCAGCATTTTCCTGAGGGGCGGTTCCCGGGAGCACTCAAGGAAGCGATGGTCCGCCCTCTCTTGAAAAAACCATCTTTGGACCCAACCGAATTGGCCAACTATCGGCCGGTGTCCAAATTGCCTTTTCTAGGCAAACTTATTGAGAGGGCGGTGGCATCACAGCTACAGGGCTACCTGGATGAAGCTTCCATCCTCGATCCCTTCCAGTCCGGCTTTCGCCCGGGTCATGGGACGGAGACGGTACTGGTCGCGCTGACTGATGACCTCCGTAGGCATCTGGATTGAGGCGGCGTGGCAGCACTGGTGTTGTTGGATCTGTCGGCAGCGTTCGACATGGTCGACCACCAGTTGCTGGCCCACCGCCTCGCAGACGCAGGGATTCAGGGGCTTGCCTTGCAATGGCTTGCCTCTTTTCTCCAAGGTCAGCCCTGCTTGTAAGGTTGTTTTTGGAGGCAATCCGAGTTACCTGAGTGGGTTTGTGTGGGTAATTTGACAGGAACACAATAGGTAGCTGAACTATTTGTGATCAAATTCCCCATTTGCCAGACTGCCTCACTACTTTTGCTTGAAGATAAGCAAAGAATACCATGTTGAGCAACTTTGCACCTGTGTAGTAACTACTTGTAGGGCTGCCTCGGCGTCTGGTCATGCCAACCACATGACCACAGAAACGTCTTCTGACAGTGCTGGCTCTTTAGTTTGGAAACTGAGATGAGCACCGCATCCCTAGAGTTGGATTCGACTGGCTTTCGAGCAAGGGAAACCTTTACTAGTAACTACTTGTGCTACAAGATCATGGCATGTGTTGATCCTTGTAGCTGCTTTTGCACCTGTGCAGACTGCAAATTAAATCTTCTTAATCACTGAAGAAGAAGGCACGTAAGCTTCAGGGACATGGTAACAGTGGATGGCACTGCTAGGATTACCAACCTCTGAGTGGGCCTGGAGTTTTCCCAGAATTACAACTGATCTTCAGATCACTGTCTTCTAGAGGAAATATATTTGAGATGTATTGATGCAGATGAACATTTGACTTTAGGGGTGTACTCTGAGAAATTGTCATTATAATTTCAGATCCAGGGTTCAGGGAGGACATATTTATAGTTTATTCCTGATTTTTGGGTAGTACAGTACTGATTCAGGATGCAAATCCATAGTGTTTGGGTGGGTGTTCTTGAATTTTGGGATCATTATTTTCTACAAAGGAACCGGTTTGAGGGTCTGGAGCATTTTTTTTTTAGTTGATGGCACCAAATTCAAGCAGAACACATTCTCCCTCTAATCTAAAGACCTACTGAGATTCAAGCAGAATGGGCAAAAGGGGTTGATTATACAGACCCCTGAAATAAGTGCCCCTTGGCAAACTTCTTTCCACTGTTTCCTATGGGCATGAAATGGCGGTTGCCCAGCTGAAGAGCACTGGCCACTGTTTATTGTTTGTTTGTTTTGTTTTAATCCTGGCTGCATCCAGTATCTTTAGATAACCTTACACTGACTGACTGACATTTTTTAAAATATTTCCACTGAAAATTCTGCATTTTCCATACTTCCTTGTAGTCTGTTGCTTCCTTTCACAAAATAAGGACAGCTCCCTTTTCACAAAAGTGCTTGTGTTACCCATTATTCACAGCTATAATTGAAAATAGTTCAAATTTTCAACAACAAAAAATACAGCGTCTGTGTGATTGCATGTGATAAATCAAACATCTAATGGCTATTAGACACTTATCTGCACTATTGGCATCTATTGTAGGGGTATAGATCAAGATGGGTAGCCGCGTTCGTCTGTCTGCAACAGTAGAAAAGAGCAAGACTCTAGTAGCGCCTTAAAGACTAACAAAATATGTGGCAGGGTAGGAGCTTCTGTGAATCACTGCTCACTTCTTCAGATACTTCTTCAGATAGGGGTATGTTAATTATTACTACCAGTGGTCATTTCCTGCAGGAGCGTACAGGAGCGGAGCTCCGGCAGTAAGGAGCCCAGGGGGCGGGCACATGCAACAAGCTCCCTCTGGCCCACCTTCAGGTAAAAGCTCTCCCTCCTCTGTGAAGGCAGATCTGTGCATTCCCCCCCCCAATAGCTAGCAATCCAAAACAGTCCAGTGGCACCTTTAAGACCAAGTTTTATTCAGGTACAAGCTCTCCCTCCTTTGAGAGGGCAAATCTGCACGTCCCCCCCCCAATAGCTAGCAATCCAAAACAGTCCAGTGGAGCCTGAACGGTGCTAATAAGTTATGCTAATGAGCTCCTGCACCTCTTTTTCTACAAAATGACCCCTGATTACTACTAAGGATCTCCTTGAGGACAGGGTCTCTCATTCCTCTAGAAATGTCATCTAGCTCAGAGCAGCACCTATGGGCCTTGAAAATTCCTTCTTTGGGGCTTTATAGCCTGGAAGCACTCTCCTAACACTTGCAAGGATCCTACTGGAAGGGACAAATGCCATTGTCCCAAAAAGCAGGAGAATCAAAAGAAAAACAAGATGCCTATGCCTGCTGACAATGGTAAACCAACACAGATTTTTTCAGAGTTTTTTCTTGTTATGCCCAAGTATCCCAGAATTGTGTTTACCATTCTGGGAATCACAGTAATGGCCCCAAGCAGTGATTTTTGTGTATATTTTTGGTTTGGGAATTTCAGGATGCACACCCCTATTCAACTTTAGTAATTTAACTCCAACGACTGCAACTTTTGAAAGAGCTGCAAACTGAGCCAGTTGGTGACCAATTTGTTGAAATTCAAATGTGATTCCCATTTTTTCTTTGACAGAATTCTAAAATGGCTAAATGCACACTGATTAACCACAGGGGGATCTTGATTAATTGTCTGATTACCTTATATTGGACATTCAGCATTTCTCTGAAATGACTATTTTCTTATGATGAAATAAAGCAAAGTTTGAGTCCAGTGGCACCTTTAAGACCAACAAAGTTTTATTCTGGGTTGTTGTTTATTGAGCCAGAATCATCCCTGAACTAGTACCTGGATCTGGTTGAGCTTGTTTCCCCCAAACAATAGCTTACTAGGATCCTGGAGTAGACCAATAGAGAAACAGTGTTATGTAAACAGCCTATCATTGGGACTGGGGTGTGTTTGGGGTGTGATGACTGCATGCTTAAAGACAGGGCAGCTGCCCTGGAGTTTGTGTTGTAGTGTTCCTGAAATCACTTAACAAAGTAGGGCTGTTTTACTGCAATGCGTATAAAGTAGGGCTGTTTTACTGCAATGGGTATAAGCTTTCATGTGAACAAACACCTTCTTAGTTTGTTTATACACAAAAGTTTATACCCATAAGAACATAAGAACATAAGAGATGCCAATGTTGGATCAGGCCAAAGGCCCATCCAGTCCAACACTCTGTATCACACAGTGGCCAGAAATACCAGTGCCATCAGGAGGTCCACCAGTGGGGCCAGGACATTAGAAGCCCTCCCACTGTTGACCCCCCCCAAGCACCAAGAAGACAGAGCATCACTTACCTCAGAGCCCCTATCTATACCTTGTGGCTAATAGCCACTGATGGACCTCTGTTCCATATGCTTATCTAATTCCCTTTTGAAGCCGTCCATGCTTGTAGCCGCCTCCACTTCCTGTGGCAGTGAATTCCAAGTGTTAATCACTCTCTGGGTGAAGAAGTACTTCCTCTTATCCGTTCTAACCCGTCCGCTCAGCAATTTCATGGAGTGCCCATGAGTTCTTGTATTGTGAGAAAGGGAGAAAAGTACCTCTTTCTCTACCTGCTCTACCCTATGCATAATCTTATAAACCTCAATCATGTCACCCCTCAGTCGTTGTTTCTCCAAGCTAAAGAGCCCTAAGCGCCTTAACCTTTCCTCATAGGGAAAATAAGGCTTTGTTGGTCTTAAAGGTGCCACTGGACTCAAACCTTGTTCTGCTGCTTCAGACCAACACAGCTACCCATCTGAATCTATGATTAAAGAAGTTATGGTCACTTTGCTGGCTTTACTATATATGTTGTGGTAATGGGCCAAGACATTTTTTTACTGGCCCACACAAAGACAGTGAAAAGAAAAAGTGGTTCCACATCAAGATGGGGGTTGTGGTGAAGGGAAAACAAAACTGGAGACTTGATAGAAACATGATCATCTAAAGATATTTTTCCCCCTACAGGCATCACCTACAGATCATCTCATCCCTGCTCATAGTACAAGATGGTCTTGATTGTGTATGATGCCCCATGGCAATTGATGAATGATCCTGTCACCCAGCAGGCAGCTGGACTTTGTTTGTTATTCCCTTCCACCTTTGATTCTATTTTTGTTGGTTGCTTATTTTATTAATACTCCTTCAAACAAGGTCAATATGCTGAAGTCTGACTCCAGGGAAGCAGGCTGTCCCTCCACTTTATCCAGCCAACAGTAACTCTAATCAGAGACAGGTGGAACTGTCACAATCATGATGGAGACAAATGAAACATTGTGTACAATCGACAGACATCCAACTTGGTCACTGAGGAAATTCTGCTTGAGATTCAAGCCCGCCCCTCTGTTTGAGCTCCTATTAACCTGAATGGTGAAATTTAATTCCAAGAGCATACTCTGATGGTTAATAAATTGTTTCAGTCTCCAGATTCCCTTTAGAATCCAATCATCATTTTTCAGCTCACTGTACAACTGCTGTGTTTTAACTGAGATCTGGCTCCCTTTGAGGGGCAGGGACAGTGATGTCTACTCATACTACTAGAAAAATGCAAGCTTACATTAATCCAAAATAACCCCCAAATAACAAAATTACAATAAGGCAAAGAGACAGCCTATTCTATAAAGAGTTGTCATATTAACCTTCTTCCTGACATGCTAGTTGTCTTCATGTAGGGAGGTTTCTTATTTTATAAATACAGGAGAATGTAAATATTCAGTTGTCCAGTTGCACTATGAAGTAGTATGGTCCATTAAATTATCTCCCCTTTTCTTATTCATGTACCTTGGTTCTTAGCAGGCAGGAAGGCACTCTCTTCATGTTCAGAAGTATTCTTTTTTGTTGGAAAAGTATAAATAAATTTATATATAAAAGAAAGAAGTATTCTATATTTATTTTGCTTATGTCAAAAGCCTGGCATTATGAACAGTTCTGGAACTACCTCCAACTAAGACAAGCTCATCAGTGATTCTGGCTTCTACAAGACCTCCAAGGCTGGGTTAGCCCTTATGCTGAGGACCACTGGTCTATTTATATGGCTTTTGTTGCTTTAGAATTATAATTATTGCACAAATTATGGTTATTAAACTATGATTCATGTAAAGACTCCCCACACACACACACAAAACTCTTGCATCTCAAGGGCAAGACTCAACACTCATTTATACTGGTGTAAATCCAGAATAATTTGACTAATGTTGGCTAGGTCATTGATTTTTCATGCTGACACAAAAGAAAATATAAGACATAGATTTCATCAGCAAGCCTGGGAATATTTTACACTGACAAATCATTTATATATTGGTGACAATAAGCTTTCTGCTTAAAATGAAATGTATTATTCCCAAACAATGAAAGCACTTGACCGCGTGGGATATAATAATCTGCTGGGTGACAACTGAACAATGGCTTTCTGTCTGGCACTGAGAAAATAATTATTTAGTTAGATTTTAATGTTAGCCTTTAAACCTTTTGGGGAAGAACAGATCAACATCATTTGGCTTCCTTCCCTTCTGATTAGAAGACAAACTGTGTAGAAGGTCCAAGTAGTTTAGATTATAAATTTGGGGAAGCACATCCTCTTTGCTTCAACTTTGCTTTGATGAAACTCTGGAGTGGATGATGGAATTCCAAGCGGATTCTGGCACATAGAGAAAAAGACATTATTGATCACATTTGTATTCCACCTGTTTTCAGTGGAATTTAAACTGGCATTCCCGTCTGATTACTAACCATACCCCAACCTGCTTAATCTCAGCCTGGTTGTTGCATCATGTGCTCTTCAGCCATGCACTGACCCATGCCATTGTAGCCTCTCAGTTCATGTATTGAGGCATCCAGTGCAGTGGAAAATTGGGGTATCATTGTCCTTGATTCATGCAAGCCTGGTATCCAACGTTGGTGATGCCCTCCGCCTGCGTTTACATTTGAAGATGGAACTGTGGGAGAGGCCCAGGACCTTGAAGAAGTCAGCAGCATCTTCCCTGCAGCAACCTACATGTCAGACCCCTGGCTGAGTTACTCTCAACAACACTCTCTTTAGCAAAAGATTTGTTTACTGAGAAATTACACTAATTTATTTTAAATATTTACACCCTACCTTTTCCCAAAGAGGGAACCAATGCAACACTACGCTTATTTATTTTATTTATTAAATTTATATCCCGTCCTTCCCATATGGGCTCAGGACAGGTAACAACAAAGTGCATAAACAATTAACAATTAACAAAAAAGTACATAAACAATTAAAACCTTTACACAATTAAAAGATGGTGCATTAAGTGTAAACAGCCCCCCCCCCCTATAATCCGGACTGATGGTACTGGAGCTGTACTAGGTTCATATAGTACTAAACTCCACATAGGGCAAATAGTCAGGGCACCTTGTATGCAGGAAGGTCAACTAGCTGGGTATCCACCACCTCCGCTAAAAAATTGGTGGAATAGCTCCGTTTTACAGGCCCTGCGGAACTGTAATAGGTCCTGCAAGGCTCTGATCTCAAGTGGGAGCATGTTCCACCAGGTAGGGACCAGGACAGAAAAAGCCCTGGTCGAGGCTAAGTGGACATCCTTTGGGCCAGGGACAACCAGAAGATGTAGATCAATATAGCACCACAGAGGCATCGCAGTCAGCAGGCGAGCTGCTGCCTTTTGCACCAGCTGGAGTTTCCAGGTCAGGTTCAAGGGTAAGCCTGCGCAGAGTGAATTATAGTAATCTAGCCTGAAAGTGACCATTGCATGGGTCACTGTAACCAGATCCTGGGCGGAGAGATAAGGTGTAGTGGTTAAGTGTGCAGACTCTAATCTTGGAGAAACAGGTTTGATTCCCCACTCCTCCACTTGCAGCTGCTGGATGACCTTGGCTCAGTCATAAGTTCTTTCAGAGCTGTTCTTGAAAGAGCAGTTTCTGTCAGAGCTTTCTCAGCCCCACCTACCTCACAGGGTGTCTGTTGTGGGGAGTATAGGCATAATCTTTGTGGGGGCTGAGGAGCTCGTGCCCTCCCCTGAAGGTACTGCGCCTCCCCGTGGGGAAACTCTTCCCCCCTGCAGTGCCATGCACCAATCACCCTCACACCTTCTCACCCTGGGGCCCTGGCTAAGGAGCAGCTGCAGCCACAGCTGGGCAGAAGGCAAGGAACCCACCCCAACTGTGTGCCGCACTTGCATACATTGTGCGCGAGGGGCAGGGAGGCATGCCCGGCTGCAGGCACCCGTGCCACCAGCTCCTCCTCCTCTTCCCGCAGCTGCTGCTGCTGCAAAATTGACCCTCCTCCACCGGCCCTGCCCCCTCCATCTCCCCCCAAAACATCACCCCACCGACCGGATCAGGGCGGGCGTGGTACAAATAATTTGTATTTGCATCGAGCCAAATCTCACCTGCCCTGATTCTGCATTGTTGCCCACTGGAGAGGACCACACGGGTCGCACATTC
>NW_015172586.1:42889-43474 GCF_001447785.1 Gekko japonicus
CCCCCTCAGTTCCCTAATTCTTTCCCTCTGCCTCTTTCATCTGTCTGCACTGTCTGCATATAACGATCACTCCCTTCTTCACCTTCTTGTGTTACCCCTTCTTTTCCTCTTCCCTGCCCCCCACAGGCCTCTGTGCACCCCTGTGTCTCAGTCTACCCCCCATTTCCTCCCTTCATTCTTGGCCTTTGTTCTGTTTCCTCCTTTGTTTTTGGCCACCAGCCACAGGGCATCTAGCCAGTCACTCACCCAGCCATTCACACAGGTGGAGGCAGGGTTGCCAACTCCAGGATGGGGAATTCCTGGATATTTTGGGCTGGAGTCTGAGGAGGGTGGGGTCTGAGGAGGGGAGGGACCTCAGTGGGGTATAATGCCATAAAGTTACTCTTCTAAAGCAGCATGATGCTAATGAGCTAGCCAGAGCCTTGCTACCCCCCATCCCCCACCCCATTTTGAAAGCGGAGGGTTTTCCCCCTCTGCTTTCCGAGACTCAGTTCAGGGATTTACTAAAAGGAAGGACAGGATTGCCCATTGGAAAAAATGGAAAACACTTGAAGGCCCATTGGAAATAATGGGAGCCAGGAATGC
>NW_015172586.1:43592-55786 GCF_001447785.1 Gekko japonicus
GAATGCCAATTGACTTTCATGGGCTCCATTGAAATACATTACAGTACGAGTTGTAATAAAAATGCGGAATGGATTTTACATTAGGGTCTCTAGGCTGGGTGTAGCAGGAGTGTTCTGGGACTGGGACGAGAGACCATGGAGTGGAATGACAGCCCCTGGGTGTAGCAGGAGTGTTATGGGACTGGAATGAGAGACCACAAAGTGGAATGACAGCCCCTGGGTGTAGCAGGAGTATTCAAAGACTAGAATGAGAGACCATGAGGTGGAATGACAGCCCCAGGGTATAGCAGGAGTGTTCAGGGACTAGAATGACAGGCCCCAGAGTAGAATGACAGCCCCTGGGGGTAGCAGGAGTGTTCAGGCACTGGAATGACAGGCCCCAGAGTGGAATGACAGCCCCAGGGTGTAACAGGAGTGTTCTGGAACTGGAATGCAGGCCCCAGAGTGGAATGACAGGCCCTGTGTGTAGGAGATATGTTCTTGGACTGGAATGATAGTGTGGGGGGTAGACTCTGTGTTCTGCAACTGGAATGGCAAACCATAGAGTGGAATTAATTTTTATAGTTTTTTTATGAAAATCCCAACCCGTATGATAACTAAGGGGTCTCGAACCTTTTTGAGCTTTCAGCACCTTTGTAATTCTGACACAGTGTGGTGGATGTAGAAGCAAAATGTCTGCTGCAGGAGGTGGAGCCAGCCAGGAATGGATGGCCACAGCATACCTTCAGTCATATACTGACCATTCTGTAAGGTGGGGGCCAGATTCTGCCAACTTAACGATTTTAAAAATCTACACAGCCATTCCAGTCCCTGAACACATAACCCAAATAAATTCAGGGCTTAGACTTTTTGATGGATCCCAGTGTAGGAGATGGAAAGATGTTTACAAGAGACAAAGGCATTTGATCCTGCAATGTTAAGCTGCAGATAAAATAAATAAAGTGTAGACTCCTTTGGAAATATCCTGAGCTGGCATCAGTTCCCACATGCAGACCATGAATTACTGATACAGAATATAAATTTCCTCTCTGTGTTTGGGTGCATTCCTTGATCATGTTTTATAGCCTGATAAGAAATGCCTACAGGAAGGGTTTTTTTTAAAAAAAATCCTCCCCTCTCCCCACCATGCAAAGCCTGACTGCAATGGGTCTGGGGAAGGGTAAGCTTGCAGAAAGTCTCCATGCATCAATATGTAGATGGTATGATGGCTTACTATACCTTTTGGCTGGTGCTGAAATATTCTGGAAAACATTTTACAATCCTGAACCTTCTCCGTGATCAATTTCCTGCACTCTCCCTTTAGAACTTGCTGTTCAGATTAAAACTGTTGGGGAGTGTGCCACCTCATCCTTACCCCAGTTTTGTGATGTTATTTGGCTGCTGTTATTTGGGCACCTCTTTACAATATCCTGGAGCTGCGGTGGCTCAAGTGGTTAAGACACTGAACTGCAGGCTGTGGAAGGTCAGTAGTTCAGCAGTTCGAGACCCAGGTGCCGCATGACGGAGTGAGCTCCTGTCTCTAGTTCCAGCTCCTGCCAACCTAGCAGTTCGAAAGCAAGAAATTGCAAGTAGATAAATAGGTACCACTTCGGTGGGAAGGTAACAGCGTTCCGTGCACCTTGGTGTTTAGTCATGCCAGCCACATGACCACGGAAACGTCTTTGGACAGCGCTGGCTCTTCGGCTTTGAAACGGAGATGAGCACTGCAACCCTAGAGTTGGACTTTACCTTTACTTTTTTTACAATATCCAAAGATTGTTCAGGGCTCTATATTTTGCTGTGGCATCTCCAGTTAAAAGGAACAGGCAGTAGGTGATCTGAAATACCTCAACCTGAGACCCTGAAGAGCTGCTGCTAGTCTGAGTTAACGGTACAGACTTTGACAGACCAAGGGTCTGATTCTGTATAAGGCAGCCTCATATGTGTTTCTGCTAGAAAAAAACTTTCCTGCAGTCACTCCATCAGTTACTGGGCTCCATTCAAGGTGCTGGTTACCATGTACAAGGCCCTTCATGGCTTAGAGGACCCACATTTCTGGTCATCTGAAAAGAGCCTAATAAAGGTGTTTTGTTGTTCAGTCGCACAGTCGAGTCCGACTCTTCGCGACCCCATGGACCATCTCCCGCCAGGCCCTCCTGTCTTCCGCCATCTTCTGAAGTTGGCTCAATGTCATGTTCGTTGCATCGATGACACTGTCTAACCATCTCATCCTTTGCCGTCCCCGTCTTCTTTGACCTTCAATCTTTCCCAGCATCAGGGTCTTCTCCAGTGAGTGCTCCCTTCTCATTTGGTGGCCAAAGTATTTGAGCTTCAGTTTCATTATCTGGCCTTCCAGGGAACAGTCAGGGTTGATTTCTTTTAGGATTGACTGATTTGATCTTCTTGCAGTCCAAGGGACTCTCAAGAGTCTTCTCCAGCACCATAGTTCAAAAGAATCTATTCTTCGGCGCTCGGCCTTCCTTATAATCCAACTCTCACAGCCATACATGACTACTGGGAATACCATTGCTTTGACCATGCGGACTTTTGGTGGCAGGGTGATGTCCCTACTTTTTATCATGCTGTTTAGGTTCGCCATCGCTTTCCTCCCAAGGAGCAGGCATCTTTTAATTTCATGGCTGCAGTCACAGTCTGTGGTGATCTGGGATCCCAGGAACGTGAAGTTCTAAAGGTGGTTCTTTGTAAATTGGTACGATCAGCAGCCACCCACTTGTAGTAGCAGTAGATAACTCAATGAAGATGTTGACTCAGTGTCCCCCCACTGGTTTTTGAATGTTGTGGTTTGTAATAGCAGTAGAAAAAGTAAGAGTCCAGTAGCACCTTTAAAGACTAACAAAATTGTGGTAGGGTATGCCACTGCTCATTTCTTCAGACTTATTTCCATTTATTCTTTGCACCCTCCTGGACTGAATCCTCTTGTACCAAATTGAGACCTAGGTTTTCTGTTTCATTACCAGTGCTGATATCTCTACTCCTACTACTGCTCTGCATATCACACCCAATCCAATCAAGCTGGCTATTGCCATTCAGCACCTGAAATCATCTTTATAAAGTTTATATCTCTGGTACCTTGTGTTACCTTGTGTCCGTCAGAAAAGAAAGTATAGTCCTTATCCCTGGCTGTCTCCACCCACTTTCAATGTAGCAACAGTCAGACTGCAAAGTGCCTGTTGGGCCCAACATACTTGCTGGGCTCCAATTTACATTTTGAGGGAAAGTGTGACTCTATTTTATTTTGCTTGGGTCTATATACGGCGACAGACAGGAGGGCCTGGTGTGATCTGGTCCATGGGGTCGCGAAGAGTCGCACTCGACTGTGCGACTGAACAACAAAATATATCCTTGATTGAGAACAGTTGTGTTTTTTTCAGGAGGGGGGCTGCTTTAACCACTCCTAAGCTCTTCTTTCACTTTCCATTAAATTTTTAAATGGTAAACCCATCTGCATGAACAAGACTGGGGGGGGGACATGCCTTTCAAAATTTCTTTTTGCCCTGTGTGTAGCCCAGAAAGAACATTGGCAAGAAATGTGCACTCTGTACATGTTCATGCTCTTCATTTTGCTGTTACTTAAAATAGTGTGGTACAGTTTCAAAGGCACAACTAACTGGGAATGTATAAAAGGAATGACAGGATTGTCCATTGGAAACCATGGGAGAGGCTTGAAGGCCCATTGGAGATAATGGGAGCCAAGAATGCCAATTGACTTGCGTGGGCTCCACTGAAATACATTGCAAGACAAAATAAGTTGCAAAGAAAATGTGGAATGGTTTTTCCATTAAGGTCTTTGGGCCCAGATAGGCTACTCTGGGACTGGAACAACAGCTCCCAGAGTCGAAAGACAGTCCCTAGGAATAGAGTCTGTGCTCTGGGACTAGACTGACAGCCCCCAGAGTGGAATTAAGGTCCCAGAAATTTAGAACACCCCTGTATGAAAGCAGCCTGAGTTCATTTTCCTTGAGTTCATATACCACAGATAAATCGTATGCAGGGAGTTTTGACCCTGGATTTAAGAATGTTTTAAAAGCATCATTTGGAGTCAAAGTCAATAAGCCCCTTCCTAAATCCCACATTGATTCGCTTCCATAGATAGTGACAATGGACTGTGATGTCACAGGCTCCTCCCTATGATGTCACAGGGCCTCAGTTCTTTTAAGGACATAGCATAGCAATGCCTCTGGCGCAGCCCCTGCCCCCCCCCCCGGGAAATTGGAAAGTCTACACCCTTGGGGGGGGGGGAAGGGAAAGGAGTTTGTAAGTCACTCTGAGACTCCAAGTGAATGGCGGGGTATAAATCCAATCTCTTCTTCTTCAAGTGGGTTCTTTTAAGCTGGGGGAACACAACTGTGGTTGTCAAATGCTTGTTTTACAGACAAGCTTTGATTTTTGTTTAAAAAAGCAGATGTCAGTATTGATATTTTTTTCTAACCTGCAGCTTTGCTGATCATTCTTTTGTTATCTTCATGACTGTTCTCAATGGTTGTAAATTAGGAAATAAGATAAATGCTTGTGCCTAAAGGATTGAAAAGGTTTTCATCAAGTCTGGAGACATCTGTTTTAAAGTAAAGTACTTTGTAGTGAATTTAAGATTTTATACTCCAAACAATTTGCTCTCATATTACAATGTAGCAATGCATATCACTGTTTTTTGACGTATCATTTACCAAAAAAGAAAGAAGACACTGCTCCTAGTGATCCCCTATTCATTTCCACCATCAGAACTACACATTTAGCCCTCCCCTTTGTTTCTTGACTTTTAATATGGCTACTCTTATTCTCTCATCCCCCAGTTGCTATGTTTTCTTAGGCTGCCCTTTTTTCTTTCAGGTTTTCTTCCACTTTAACAAGGGGGATTTTAGAATTTTCCATTCAGTTACCAAGCATTCAGATATAGATGCCTGTTTGTCAGGGTATTTTAAACTTCTTTTTTTTAGCTATTTGGCTGAACAATGGTTTGTTGGGTTGATGACTCAGAATGTTGGCTAATGTTCCTACAATGGTTGTACATTGTTAGGATGAGGTTATGTTGAAGCAATTTACACTTCAGGAGACAATGCAAACAAATGGTAAATGCTCCAAATGACAGGCATAATGCTAAAAATTTTTTTTAAAGTATCCAGTTATTTTTATGATTATAAAATTGATTAATAATAGTGGAGTATAGATAAAATGAAATATAGCAGATAGGATATAGAAAAATGAACTATATATTGGGAATAGAATTTTGATTAATGATATTTGTTGTGGAATATAAAGCTAAACAAGGAGGAAAAGGGGACTATGTATCTAAAGATGTGGTGAGTGAGACAATGTCTAGATATTTTTTAAAAATGTATTGCTCCTCTCTTTTTTGTGTGTAATCCTTAAAAAAAAACTAATAAACTTTGCCCATTTGGGCAAGTAAAAAAAAAAGAAAAAACGTGTACCCTTTGAACACTAGTAAATTCTAAAAGAACTGAAAATGTAAAGATTCTTGCATCCATAACTGAAGGTAGGAATGCTCGAACACCCAATGGTTCAGCTCATGCCCTGTTCACTGGTCATAAACAGGGACATGATTTTTCAATAATCATTTAGTAACTTAATAATGCTAATGGGCATTTGTTCTGATTAACTCTGGTCAGGCCTGATTCAGACACAGAAGCCCTAAGTATCTTGTTAGCTTTCCTGTATCAGATCTAGAGATGGACACAAACCAAACTACAAAACAAAATCTCTCATGAGTTTTGCCCTGTTCGTGGTTTGCAAACCAAAGTTCATGACAGGTCTACTGTCACAAACTTTTAAAGCAGTTTGTGGCATTCATGGATAGAGCAGAAAGCAGTGGTTTAAAGGGACTCCTACCCCAGCTTTCTGTTCCCCGTGAAAGCCGCAAAAACAGCTGAGAGGTGGGTAGCAGCCTGCTCCTCACCACTCAGCTGTTTTTCAGATTTTCTTGTGCAGTTCCATTAAAGTTTAAAGGGACTACACAGGAAAGCCTGAAACAGCTGACCACTCAGATGTTTCTTGGACTTTCTGCAGACCCCGTTGAAAGGGAATGTGATCCCTTTCAACAGGGTTTGTGGGACCACAAACCAGTTCTGTTTGCAAATGAACCTCCTGGTTCAGTTTGGTTCATGATTCAGTTCGTGGTTGTCACCTTCAGATTGTAGGGAGGGGTCGAGCCGGCAGTGGATAGGATCCAGGATGTTGCTGAACAGCGGAGGGTCAGGTTTGCCTCAGACTCCTGTTGGCAGAGTTAACTTCACTCTTACCCAATGGTGGTGGTTCAATAGACAAGCTCGAGTGGATCTTGGCATTGCCGCTCTCACTCCCTCCTCTCTGTCTGTTACTTGAACCTCAACCAGTATTCAGTATTCAGTTTATTCGGTATATCACCAGCCCAATTACAAACAATACAAAAGGGTACCAACAATCCTCCCCGGCTTCACCTGCCAACTCCTTTTATTTGTTCGGCTGCAACACCCACCCACTACCCACTTCTTAAAGGAGCCTAGCCACCAGCCTGGGTTCCAGTGGATTTTGGTCCCGCTCCTCAACCCACCATCCCCCCTTCCAGTGGTCATATCCCTAACGTCTGGCCCAACCGGCCCCGCAACCTCATCCCCCTCCCTTCCTTGGGCATCCTCCTCTATGAGGGCATTGTGCCAGCATTCCAGGTCCTCCTGGAAATGGCCTGGGACTTGGTTCATTCTTCATTCGGGTGCTGACCAGGAGGCTTCCCGCGTAGTCGGGAGGGGGATGGCATCGCCCTCCTGACAGTGGTTCAGCACGAATGAACGCGAACCACATTTTTCCAATTCATGCCCATCCCTAATCAGATCATTTAATTCCTGGCCTGAGGTATACCTTAACAATGTTTTAGGTTTTGTAGGGCTAGTACACAAGTGATACTATTAGAGAATCTCTGCTTCTATTTTAATATTTTATTAAAATATAACTATTACATTTTTAACATTGATCTAAATCAACAGAAAATTATACCACCCATTACTTTTACATGCATAATTAAAGGCAAGCAATTACGGGAGTCCAGGTAAGTATCTTACCGCAAATATAAACAGATCATAAGCAAGGAGCCCCTTCTGAGAAGAACTGTCAATCAATTCAGTTTACCATGTTTATAGGTTTTTTAAATTGTCTCCTAACAATAGCTAGATGTCCCACTTGATAAGGGTGCACATTCATGGCTAAACTGATTGTCTTATAACTTCAAACACCATAAAAGGGTATCTACACTTGAAATGCCTTCTTAAAACACATAAAATGTTAGTTCATTCTTCCTACTTTCTATCATAACAGAGTCTATTTAAAAATAATGATTACAGCTTTCTTATATATATGACCATTGTTTGGCCCTCAACCAGTACACTCCATCTTTGAACTAAGTCTTCATTTTTGTGAAGCTGGACATTGTTGCCATTCTCAGAATCTCCTGGACCTGGATGTCAACAAATAATATCTATTGATATTGGTTAGGTGGCTTCTAATCTACACAAGGCCTTAGAATTGTTTTACTCCTTTGTTTCTTGCCCTTCTCCAAGGTTATTCTATTCTGAGTGTTTAAAATCCATTTTTGGCATGTTTAACTGAGAGGCTAGGCCATCTTTGGTTTTGGTATGGAGAACCATCCTCCAAGATCTGTTCCCCTATATTTCTGGTCATATCCATGACACACCAATCAGTTTGAATTGGCAGCATCTTTGTGTATGCACAGTGAAAACCTATGCAAACATATTCAGTAGGCATTCAAGGATGTTTAGGATGAAACAAGTTGGGAGAGGAACTTGCATCAAATTGTTGTCTTTGAACATGGTAAGTTCGGCTGCCAAACAAATTTGCGTTTCACAGTATCCCTAAAGAAAGGCTGAATTCTAGTATTGCAGAATAAGAGGTAGAATGCTGAAAGTGCCATCAAATCCAGTTGTGAGCTATAAAGTCAATAAACCACACAATCTTACGCACACAAAAAGCAATCCCAGGGTGCTGTTTAAATTGGGACGAGGCAGCCCCATAGCCAGGATTTTTTCCCCCAGGAGGGTTCTAGTTTAATTAAATAAGATCACAAGATTTCATGGTTGGGGGTTAACTTTTATACCAAAAAAGGTGGTGGTGGGGACTTGGGATACTGTGTCATCTTTTTGCCGTTTACCTGTTAAAGGCTCAGGCTCCCAAAAGAAATCCTGGTGAGTGCTTGCTAATCACAAAGAAGCTCCAGAATCCATTTGGATTACACAGCAACCCCCCTTTCTTGGTTCACTTTAAAGGGGCCCGGTGAACCTGATGGCCCTGTGGCAACAGCCTGCATCTGTGGCGGGGACCGGCTGCACTCTGTTAGGTGGTAGATGCTGCAAGCACGGGGGCGGCAGAAGTGAGCCATGTGATGGGCGCTGCCAACCTCTCCAGCTTGGACAAGGAATCAGGCAGCTGTGCCACCTCAAGCAACTGGGGGAGCCAGTTTTAAGCTTTATTCCAAAGGCAGAGGGGGAAAAGGGCAATCTGCGCAAAGTGTGGGGTGGGGGAAACTGGGAGTGAGGCACTGAAGATGCAATAGGGGGCGCTACCCACAGCACACTCCCCCAGCTATGGGCCTGGGCTCTGGAAGGGAAATAATGTTTCAGGCCACATCTCAGGAAAACCTATATTTCTGGCTCAGTGATTCTACAATATGGCTAGTTCTTAATGGCCCGTATACTATGTATGCATTCCAAAGCACAGATCCCTTTGCTTTAGAAAGGACCTATAACTAGGGTCAATAATATTGCTACAGTCCTGAGCACTTAAAAATTAGGCACAACTAACGTTCCTGCCAACCTAGCAGTTGGAAAGCAAGAAATTGCAAGTAGATAAATAGGTACCACTCCAGTGGGAAGGTAACAGCGTTCCGTGCACCTTGGTGTTTAGTCATGCCGGCCACATGACCACGGAAACATCTTCGGACAGAGCTGGCTCTTTGGCTTTGAAATGGAGATGAGCACCGCAACCCTAGAGTCGGATTCGACTGGCTTTCGAGCAAGGGAAGCCTTTACCTTTACCTAACGTTCATGATATTTCCAATTTAATCTTGACTTTTAAATTTTGTTGAAAATCTCCATCCCTAAAATTCTGCCCCCTGCTTATTAGAATCCAAAATGACATCCTTAATGCAATCTAGACCAAAATCTGCCATTACTAGAGGTCAGATGAATTGCAGAAAGGTGGATATATATCAAAGAGCATACAGAATGCTCCCTTGGCTCTCTCTCCTGAAATCTATATTCATACAAGACTGAACAAACAGCTTTCCCCATTTTTATTCAGTTAGAATGATTGCACTTTATACATTCAATTAGAGTAAAGCAAAGAGTGCAATACATTTCTTGCCTATTTGTTCACTTTTTACTGCAAGTTCATTTCAATCATGATGGAACATGCAGGCTTTCAGTATTTCACTTTTTGTAGACATCTGAGTGTAAATTTTAAGGCATGGTTCCAAGTCATATGCATAAAACAAATTTGCAAAAACCAAACTTGAAATCTGTTCATGTCAGTGTTTATATTATAAGTGTTCAGTCAGTCGGGAAACAGAAATATTATCATGTGACTTCACCTAAACAATTAAACTCTAGTGATGCAGCTGGAAATTCACAGTTTGCTTACCGATCTAAGGCATAAAAATGTGAAAAAGCTATTTGTTGTTTAACAAATGTATTTGGGAAAATAACAATCTGTTCATGAATATTTAGCAGTTGTAAAGAGAGGGGGAAAGGAGCTTACTTTATCAATCATTTTCCATTCAGCTCCACTAGTAAACTGAGTGTACCAAAATCTCCATGATCATGAGAGGAACAATGTCTAGGACTCAGAGAAATTAGGAGGGGAAAAAATCTGGTGGGACAGCTGTTCTATTAGAATTTACCAATATAGATATCTCAATTTATCTCTGGTTTTTAAAGCTTTCCTGGCTCTAAAATAATTCAAGCCAGGAAGCTTTTAATAGTTTCCTTGGAGACTAATCCACAATTTGTAAGCCCCCCCCCCTTTCAGTACAATAAGAATGCATTTCCTTCCAAGTATTATAAGTTTGCCAGGTCTCACCTTTGCTGTGGTGGGGGGCTCTTAGCTCCTCACTGGGATTTTCTGCAACCTTAGAGTCCCCCCCAAAAAATATGCTACAGTGTCGCCATGCAATGGCCCCAGCATGATGACATCACTACTCACTGGGTCGTCATTGCATCAGCAGCGTCCCCATGGGATGCTGTTGTTCAGGGGTGTGGCTTCCCCCATGGGGGATTGCCCCCCCAAATTGGGGGATCCCCTGGCCCAACTAGGGGGAATGGGAACCCTAAGGTATTACTGAAAAGTACGCAGACGGACGAGTGATTTCAGCTTAGCATACTTTATTAGATCAGGAACAAGACAAAGTATGTGTAACAACCCTGCACCCAAAACACACCCACACACAAGTGATTGGCTATTTACAGTGGCCGAGAGTTCCATAGGCTCTTGTCAGGGAGCCTAGCCTGCCAATAGGTGCCGGCTAGGATCCGCTTGTCCCATTGTCACTGAGAACGAAGCTCGGCCGCTTTGCATGACGGCGTGGTGAAAAGGCCGCGCACGCGGTCTGAGATGGATACATTACACCTACCTTCCAGGGAATTGTCCTAGTCTTCCAGTTGTCTTGAATGCTTTCTCTTAAATCAGTCTAACTGCCCACTAAATAATGGGGGTTTTGCCTCTTCAGAAAACCTTCCTGTTTAGTGAACATTTTCTTGCAGCAGGATACTCAAAGGCCTTTACAAGCATGCTAGAGATGATGTGGTAAAGGTAGGGTTGCCAATCTCCGGGTGGGACCTGGGGATCCCCCAGAATTACAGCTCATCTCCAGATTACAAAGATCAGTTCCCCTTGAGAAAATGGCAGTTTTGGAAGGAAGACTCTATGACCTTTTCTAACCTACAAATCTACAGGATTGGGGGATGGGAACAACCTAAAATTAAGAGTAACAAGAATCCTTAATACAGAGATTTAAAATTGTTGATACATCCCAATTATCAAAATAGTAAGGCGTGAGAGTTAATAATATAAAAGTATCAAATTAAAAAACAGGCAATCACAAACATATTTGACTGTAGTGTGTGTATCTTAGCTTTAAATTTATGCATTAACAATGAGCATCAGACTATCAGAGGCCGAGTTCAGACCGGCAGCCAAACATTTCAGGAGCATTTCAGTAGCGGATTAAAGGGGCAGGGTTCACACAGGCACATCTGTAAGGAGTCCCCCAGCCGTACTCAAGCCGTCTTCTGCCGCTTCCCTCCCGAGTTTAAAAAGTACCAGGTGAAAGTGGTAGCAAACCGTGTGTAGAGCAGGCTGAGCCCGAATCCCTGACATGTGAACGCAAGCGCTGCTAGGGTGGGAATAACCCACAATCATTGATAATAGGCGCTGGTTGTTTCTGTGGCAGGTGCCCATGCGCCCATGTGCATAGGCACATGCAGCAGAGTGCAGAAACAGCTGCTAACAGCCCGCCAGGGGCAGGCCGACAGTGCAAACACTCCCTTGCGCTTCCTCCATGGTATCCCCCCGCTTCATTCGCTGCAGTGTGAATGGGAATACCATGAACAAGCCATTCCCGGTCTGTTCTGGGTCTTCTTTGCCACGACTCCCTAGTGCTTCAAATTGCCAGTCTGAACTCGGCCAGAGTTAGTCTATTTTGCTTTTTTCCTTCCTCTGTGCTTCTTATGAAAATCCAATTTAATTTTTAGCTGTTTAGGGGCAGCAGCCCCTAATTCTGCTTCAGTATCTGAAGACTCTGCCGAGCTACTCGGGGAAGTATCAGAACTTTGTCTTCTCAATTTGGTTGCCAGCCTGCTAACCAACAAGCTGCAGGCCATGAAAAAAGAAGCAGGCAAACCAAGGCTTTTGACTCAGCCTGTGGAGTTAGTCTATTTCCATCCTATGACTTCCTGGAAGTTCTCCCAATCTGGTTCGTTCATGGGACACTGGCCTCAGGTACCCTCAGAATCTCTTCAGGAAATCTCTGCAACTTTTCAGTAAGTTTCAACATTCTAGGCTTGCACAAAGATCTGATGAAGTAGTAAAATAGTTCCTGGCAGGGCTCTAGTCGGGGGGGAGCGCTCCGGTACGGCGCTCCGGAAGAGAACCTCCGGGGGGTGGGGCAGTCACGTGGTGAAGCCCCGCCCCCTTCTTCA
>NW_015172586.1:56135-64697 GCF_001447785.1 Gekko japonicus
ACGCCGCCGGCTCTGATGTCCTCCTGTCAGGGCCTTCAGACCCCCGACCATTCAGGTGTTTTCCCTCCGGCGACCCGTCTCTGCGGACCAAAGTTCTCCGCCGTTCCCACTGGGGTGGTTCTACTCTCATGGCCTCTTCTCCTATTTAAAATTTAAAATTGGGCAGCACCCTCCCTCGTCCAGCGCCTTAGTTACTCCCAGGGACTCCGTGGGGGGGGGGAGAAACCTTCCGCAAGCAGGGGAAACCCCCGTACTCCCACCGGCCACCGCTGGTCTGCTGCTCAGCCGTCCCGAGCTTCAGTTGCTTCCAGGGGCTCCGTAGTAGGAAGCTCCGTGGAAGAAGATGGGGGGTGCGGAGGGGGTGCGGAGGGGGGAAGACCAACCGCCAAGCCTGCGGCCACCTCCACTTCAGTTCCTCGGGGCCGTCGACCACCGCCACTCTGCTCCCCGAACTCCTCAGGGGCTGCCGCCGCTCCGTTCGAACTCCGGCTGCGTCTGGCCGCGTCGCCCGAACTCCGCATCCGGCCGCGTCGCCCGAACTCCAACTGCACCCGACCGCGCCTGCCGCACTCCGGCCCCCAGCTGCACCGTCTTCCGCCGCGACGCCTCCACTACGTCGGGGACGAATCCACGGCAGTCCCCGGTGACAAGTGCTGGAGCCCCAGCCAACCAGGCCGGCTCCACCCGGCTCGGTCCTCCCTGGGCGTCCGCGGTGCCGAGCAGACAGCCTCGCACCCCGCATTCACCCCAAGCCTCCAGGTAAGCTCGAATATGCTTTGTGGCGTACCCCAGGCTCAGTGGTTGTTATAATGTCGCCGGTATTGAGTCTTTTTGAGTCTTTTTCGCCCCCGGTAGTGGTGAGCGGCAGTGGTGGACGCTTGCCGCTATGCCGCCATCTTGCTCCCCAGGCACTCCCCAGGCACAAAGATCAGTTCCCCCTGAGAAAATGGCAGTTTTGGAAGGAAGACTCTATGACCCTTTCTAACCTACAAATCTACAGGATTGGGGGATGGGAACAACCTAAAATTAAGAGTAACAAGAATCCTTAATACAGAGATTTAAAATTGTTGATACATCCCTATTATCAAAATAGTAAAGCGTGAGAGTTAATAATATAAACGTATCAACTTAAAAAACAGGCAATCACAAACATATTTGACTGTAGTGTGTGTATCTTAGCTTTAAATTTATGCATTAACAATGAGCATCAGACTATCAGAGGCCAAGTTCAGACCGGCAGCCAAACATTTTAGGAGCATTTCAGTAGCGGATTAAAGGGGCGGGTTCACACAGGCACATCTGTAAGGAGTCCCCCAGCCGTACTCAAGCCGTCTTCTGCCGTTTCCCTCCCGAGTTTAAAAAGTACCAGGTGAAAGTGGTAGCAAACCGTGTGTAGAGCAGGTTGATTGTGGTTCCCTGACATGTGAACGCAAGCGCTGCTAGGGTGGGAACAACCCACAGTCATCGATAATAGGTGCTGGTTGTTTCTGTGGCAGGTGCCCATGCGCCTATGTGCATAGGCGCATGCAGCAGAATGCAGAAACAGCTGCTAACAGCCTGCCGGGGCAGGCCAACAGTGTGAACACTCCCTTGTGCTTCCTCCATGGTATCCCCCCGCTTCATTCGCTGCAGTGTGAATGGGAATACCATGAACAAGCCATTCCCGGTCTGCTCTGGGTCTTCTTTGCCACGACTCCCTAGTGCTTCAAATTGCCAGTCTGAACTCGTCCAGAGTTAGTCTATTTTGCTTTTTTCCTTCCTCTATGCTTCTTATGAAAATCCAATTTAATTTTTAGCTGTTTAGGGGCAGCAGCCCCTAATTCTGCTTCAATATCCGAAGACTCTGCCGAGCTACTCGGGGAAGTATCAGAACTTTGTCTTCTCAATTTGGTTGCCAGCCTGCTCACCAACAAGCTGCAGGCCATGAACAAAGGAAGCAGGCAAACCAAGGCTTTTGACTCAGCCTGTGGAGTTAGTCTATTTCCATCCTATGACTTCCTGGAAGTTCTGCCAACCTGGTTCGTTCATGGGTCACTGGCCTCAGGTACCCTCAGAATCTCTTCAGGAAATCTCTGCAACTTTTCAGTAAGTTTCAACATTCTAGGCTTGCACAAAGATCTGATGAAGTAGTAAAATAGTTCCTGGACCATACCACTTCAGACTGCAGGTAGGCGGCAGTTGCATAATCTGAATGGTATGGTCCAGGAACTCCTGAACATAGAAATCACGCTGTCAGGGTTAACAACTGTTTTCCCTGTGTATTGTGTATATGCTGTGCTGGGAGATGTTATGGGGAAACACAGAGACATTTTTGTGGTATTGATACTGCATGGCAGTACCCCTGAACTACCAAATTTACAGTTTCCACCACCTCTCATGGCCATCTCTCCTGGGGTTGCCAACTATAGGTTGGGAAATTCCTGGATATTTGGGAGTGGAGCCTGGGAACGGTAGAATCTGAGGAGGGAAAGGAACTCAGAAGGAATGCAATGCCATAGACTTCACCCTCTATAGCTACCACTTCTCCTGGAAAACTGATTTTTGTAGTCTGAAGATCAGTTGTGATTCCAGGAGAACTCCCCATGGGAGTGGCAACCCTAATCCCCACCACCACTATTTTGAGCCCCCTTTCTTTGGTTTTTTTTGCATATAGGCCCTGCCCCACAGACAGATGAGGCAGACATTGATTTCAACACCCCCTTCCTTTTTGTTTTTGAGCCAAAATGCAGCAGAAAGTTTTCTGGTGCACCACCTAAATAAACCTGGAAAGGGTCTCACCCCCCTGATGGAGTGAGGCTCAGTTTGAGTGTGTTGCATAGGGGGATTTTGCAGGGGGGGGTTGGAGACAGGGACAAGCACACTGGTACTGTGCTGGTGCATAACATCCCTTCCAGCCAAAAAGACCCCCCTGGAAGTGATATCTTGATGTTGTGGCAATACTCCACAGAGTTTTGGCAAATCCTAGAGTGTTGCCCCAGTGATATGACATCACTTCAGTTTTTTTTTTTTTTTTGCTAGTTTGTTCTTCTGCTGCTGGCCTGTGAAGCACTGGTGGGGGCAGGGGGAAAATGCCCAGGAGCCCTCCACCTAGAGCAAAAGATCTGTGCCCCCTGAAGTCATATGTAGTGTTGCCATGCTAGCCTATCAATGTGTTTTTATGAACTGTATGGACTGTGGAAAGAGACTGTACAACATGGTGACCTAGGAATACCTGTTGAGACTGCACATCTGAAAGAGGGACACCTTCCTTTAGCGTTGCTGCTCCAGTGGTAGTCCAGAGTTACCAGCCATGAAGCAGTTCCATAAGCCTGTACAAAGCCTCAGATGCCATGCCATGGAAAACATGAGGACAGAGAACTCCAGACGCCATTAGGAGTTTCTTCCAGCACATGTAGGCAACGCCTTCCCCCCTCCTCCAGCCCTGCAAAGCTGCACCCAGCTCAGAGACTGTATTAATGGTTGCTTAGCAACTAATCACTCACTCATCAGCAAGCCGGCTAGGGCCATCAAGAGACAATAGCCTTAACCTGATGACTCATCTCACCTGCAACCAGATGCCAGCCTCCAGTCTAAGTTTCTAGATCTCAATGGCAACTAATTGATCGCCCATCAATGACCCAGCTAGGGCTATCAAGAGACAATAGCCCTAGCCCAATGATTCACTTACTCTTCATCCAGGTGCCAGTCCCCAGATTAAGTTACTAGCTCTCAGTATTGACCACCCCCTTGCTCTCCTCCCCCTTTCCTTCTACCCAATAGTATGTTTTATGGGATGAACTAACAGGAGGTGTCACGGGGGGATGTGGCCAGCCTAGCCTGCCCCCCCCCCATATTACAAAAGATGCTACCCGACCACATGGTCTCTCTCCCTCTCCACGACCCCTATCGAAGCTTTAACCTTCTTATGCCCCTCTCGCTATCCATATACCCTACCTCCATCTTTAAACTCTAGATCTGCAGCTAGAGTCCACATGGTTCTGCTGGTCCAGAGCATGTGTTCCCCATCTTCTATTTCTAACCCCTCCATTTTTCCATTGGAACGGCTCAATCAATGAGGACAGGTAAATATTACCCAATCAACAAATGTCCTGCTAATGCAAATGTGCTTATGATCTATCTTTATTTCTTAGAATCTGTATGTGTGTGTGTGTGTGTGCTTGTGTATTGTTTGAAAGATAAATATTCTCCAGTAAAAATACATTATACTATATTGAATACAGTCTCCGCATCCGTTTCTGGTACTTACAGTAAAGGAGGGACTTCTGTATACAACAGTGTTTGCTCCATAATTTGCCTATTGCCAATTAATAATCATATTTCCCCAATATTAATTAAGAAAGTAAGGCAATTTGGCTAACAGTAGTGCCCAGAGAGAAAGACAGGGTGGGTATATATATATGTATATATAAATAAATAAATGTTATCAAAGCACTGAATAGGTGGACTGAGCTGTCCTTTTTGCATTATTGGCTTTCTTTCACACATAGTATTATGTAGAGGGCAAAGGAAATGGGACTCAGTATGTACAGCTTCAATCTCTGATTTAACCAATGAAGATTTTTTTAAAATATATTTCTCAACATTTGGCAAAAGCAAAATAAGTCTGTGAAGCCTTCCATTTTTGCATTGGCTTTAACCAAGCTAAGTATGCCTTTGGCTTAAAGGAGGGAGGATAAGTCAAACTCCAACAGTTATAATGCAGGCAACAGCATAGCGATATCACAGTTCAGTCACTCTATAATTCAATAAGTATGACTTGTTTATCAGCACATTTTTCTTCATAAGAAAAATTCATAGAAGTGGAAAGGCTCTACTAATCACCAGTATAGATACATTTCTACACCAATGATTCTGAAATCACAGCACCAGTTCATTATAATCCTTTTGTCTCAAAGCCCTCAAGGTGCTATAGCACAGTGTTAAATAGGAAATGCTTATTGCCCCCATAGACAGAAGAGTCTTTCAACAGTAGTTGGGAAAACTAAAGGCCACTTTATTTATTAATAAAACAATGGCAAGGGCTAACAGTATGAAGCGGCATGGTCAAGGCCTGAGGTCACCGAACACCACCCTTGCCATAAGATGGGCAATGCACCTGGCCCTCGGTACGTAGCCCATTGTAAGCGGCTTGAACCCGGGCAGCCCAGCCATGGAATGTGCCATGATGATCCCTCACCCACAGCTGCATGGCCTGTGTAGAGTATCCATCAAAGGCACTCCAAAAGGCAGTCTGCCCTCCTCATCCCTGGCCGCAAGGCTGCAGTGATGATCTGACAGACCCCTCCACCCTCCAGGGTTGCTGATAGGTGCTTACCGAGTCACAACAAATTTTTCCTAACAAAACTCCACCATCACAAAGGGTCAAGCCTCTGCTTAGGCCCATGCGCCCACTAAACACCCTACACTGCCATAAGCCCTTGCTGTTAAGTCCTGTAGAAAAATCACGTTCTCTTTTCCATACCAGTCTGTGCAATCAGCCAGAATTTGGGGGCTGCAGCACATAGTGGCCTAACCCTAACCCTCAAGATGTGCACAAGCTCTGATGATCCTTTGGGATCAAAAAGGGGGGGAGCCATTCCCGTGCGGGATCATGGTGGACCAATAATTGTATTTGTCCACTGGCGCTGAATAGTCAAAATCATCCCGGGCCTGCAAAACTCGGGCCTTCCCTTTCAAGAAACCCAAGTTATTGCCGCCCAGGTAGATAACAAGCACACTGGGTACAGAGCAGAGCTCTTCCAACAGCGAGTGGAGAAGGCCCGCCCAGCAAGGCTGCGGTGTCCCCTCCATTCAACCGTGGCCCATCTACCAAGGCCCACTTGATAGCCGATGGCTGTTTGTTTGCTCGGGACTGCCAAGCTGTGTCTGCCGATGGGAATCCGACTCCACCTACCACAGAACACCGCTCCTAAGAGAAAACAATGAACCGACATAACAATGAACGTTCACACCGTATAGCAAGGGGCGCCAGCACTCCGTAAGCAGCAGTGGACACCAACCCAAGTCTGAAGTAGAGGGTCCAAACTGTACTCCAGAAAGGCCCAAACAATCCGAAGCCCAGGCTGTAATGGCCCCAAACTGGTGCCTGGTAAGCAGAGTTCCCTCCGCAAGCCTGAAGTGCATAAAGCACGCTTGAAGTGCAACCAGCCCAGATTGCTGGTGACCCTTGTATCACCGCTGGGGAAGTGCTTGCCACGGTCCTCTGGAGCCCCCTTTACTAAGGCATTCAAGGAATGCTTTAGAAATTCCACTTCATTTTCACAGCAAAGTTTGCGTCCGCACAGTCATTATGATTTGCAGGGCACTGC
The DNA here is from genome assembly GCF_001447785.1 of Gekko japonicus. Lineage (NCBI taxonomy): Eukaryota > Metazoa > Chordata > Lepidosauria > Squamata > Gekkonidae > Gekko > Gekko japonicus. The sequence goes on from NW_015172586.1 coordinate 62,444, forward strand.
ACTGATCAAGTGAAGTAAATTACTGTTATTCCTGGACAGCGTTGCCAGCTATCCGATGATGTTATTTACCTCCATGCCAAGAAAAACAAGAGCTGTGCATTTGCACACATTAAACAGCCAAGCCTTTTCTCTCTGGATCCTTCAATAACTCTGCACTCTAAAAGATAGGAAATTGATGCCTCAAATTGTCACTGGCTAAAGTCTGTATTGGAAGAGAGTGCCTCTGATCCAGTTCCAAATCCACTGGATTGCCAACTGTGGAAACAATACCAATAGGAAAGGTGGGTTGTTCTCTCACTGCCTTGGAGCTCCTTAGAGAACTCTCCACCGTTTGCATGCAGACCTGAACGGGGAGGCATCCCTTGTTTTAAATGCAGTGATTGCTTCCTAAGGCATTTTTCAAGACTTAATGTATTTAATTATTACTAGTTCTTTAATAACTACAAAGACACATCCCAGCAAAATGGGGTTGTCTGGCTCTAAAGAAATGACATTGCCAATCCACAATGTGGTGTCACTTCAATAACCTGTAAAATATGTAGATATTTTTATATTATTGTTGTTGTTGTTGTTATTGTTGTTATTGTTATTATTATTTTAAAACACTGTATCCTAAAGACTGTCTAGTACTTATCCTTTCCTATAGACACCGGGTTCCTATCCTAAAAACCAAGGACAAGCATTCAGTAAATGTGAATGGCTCTGTCTTATCAACGGTAAATGCACATACATGTGGGCTGTCTGCTCATTCATTATAATGTGAACATGGCTTAGGAAACCTATTCACATATACATGAGAAAGGCTGGACTGCCAAGTTGGGAAGTAGCTTCTTTCCTGGCCAAGCGTGTGGGCAGAATAGCAGTCCGACCCCCTGGCCTCCAAAGCCCTGCCAGCCCCCCGCACCTTTCCTGGTGGTGTGGCTGCACTGCCACAGCCCAGCTGGCACTGTCCACAGCCTGTTGTGACCAATGCCACTCTTTCAGGCCCTGCAACTCACTGGACCTCCCATTAAAGACAAATGTGCTATTCAACCTGTGTAGCTTCTCATTAGGAAAAAAACAATGACATGTAGTGGCGTGCCAGCCGTCAAATTCCAAGATCACAGCTTCGGGTTGGAAATCACATTGTATTCCTGCTAAACAGTAAAACAGAAGGTACAAATGATGAATTGCAATGGATAGGTTCGAATCCTAACACAGAACAAAGCCAACTCAGAGTGCATTCACACTGTCAGACTCACACATTGCTGACAAGGATCCCTTCACAAAAGGCAACCCTTAGAAAATCAGTCATTTTCCATTCAGATTACACTTGATTTCACCCCCATACACAAAGGGCACAATCAAGCTACCCAATTTCAAGTAGCTAATCTCAGTGGCTGTACTCCTGCACCTCAAAATTCCATTTCTATTTGCAGATTACACTTAGATACCATTAAAGGCCTCTATAGTTTTCTAGAGAAGAAAATTAAACAGAGGAGACCAGATTTTCACACCCACTCTTCAATTACAGAGAGTGGCTCACAATCACCTTCCTTTCCACTCCCCTTAACAGACAGCCTGTGAGGTACGTTGGGCTGGAAACCTCCTAGAAAACCACCCTCGAGCGAACAGCTCCAAAAGAACTGTGACTTGAATCAAGGTCACCCAGCTGACTCGCAGCTGCCTGCAGTGGAGGAATTGGGAATCAAATCGGGTTCCCCCGTTTGAGTCCACTGGCCTGTCACATTAGGGCCAAATGTTTTAATAGAAGATTGGCAAGTTATATTACCGCTCTCTGGATAGGTAAGGTAAAGGTTTCCCTTGCTCGAAAGCCATTCGAATTCGAAACCCAAGGCCGCGACTCTAGGGTTGCAGCGCCCATCTCCGCCTCCAAGCTGGAGCGCAAGCACTGTCTGAAGATGTCTTCGCGGCCATGTGGCCGGAATGACCAGACGTCAAGGCTCATGGAATGCTGTTACCTTACCACCAGAGTGGCACACATTAACCGCTTGCAATTTCCTGCTTTCAAACTGAAGGGTTGGCAGGAGCTGGGGCCAGAGATGGGAGATTACTCCATCACGCAGCACTCGTGTCCCAAACTGGCAAACTACTGACCTTCCAGCTTGCAGTTCAGTATAGAGCCCTGTAAAAATTACTATTGGCATAAAAATCCCTGTCTACACTCTCGATATAAAAATAAGGCCCCCTGCCATCTGTAGATAATCCAGAATTATTCTGCATAAGGATCTTGCCAATATTCCTCACGCATAAG
>NW_015172586.1:65759-81650 GCF_001447785.1 Gekko japonicus
GAAGGAAGGAAGGAAGGAAGGAAGGAAGGAAGGAAGGAAGGAAGGAAGGAAGGAAGGAAGGAAGGAAGGAAGGATTCCTTTAAGTGGTGGAAAGCTAGTCTCAGTGAGGTTGATAAAAAGGAACACAGGCTGTGGCGAATAAAATGGAAGTCTGTGATCAGGCTGGCAAAAAGGGAATAAGAGGAGCATATAGCAAAAAACATAAAACTTTCTTCAAATACATTAGAAGCAGGAAACCAGCCAGGGAGGCAGTGGGGCCCTTGGATGACCACGGGTAAAAGGAATACGGAAGGATGGTAGCGAAATGGCTGAGAAGCTGAATGCATTTTTTGCCTCTGTCTTCACTGTGGAAGATGAGAAGAACCGCTGATTTCGGGAGGGGTGTGGAAAGACCTGAGTCAGATTGAGGTGATGAGAGAGAGGTCCTATGACTGATAGACAACTTAAAAACTGATAAATCACCAGGCTCAGATGTCATACATCCGAGAATTCTGAAAGAACTCAAAGGTGAACTTGTGGATCTCCTGACAAAAATATGTAATCTTTAATAAAATCTGCCTTCCATTCCTGAGGACTGGAAAGTAGCTAATGTCACCCCCATCTTCAAAAAGGGTTCCGGAGGAGATCCGGGAAATTACAGGCCAGTCAGTCTGACGTCGATACCGGGTAAATTGGTGTAATCCATTATTAAGGAAAGAAGGAAAGAATTAGTAGGCGTTTACACCACCCCAAAGAAAGAGACTACACCAATTATTCAGGTAGACATGAAATATACACTAGAATTGTTTTCCTGTTAATATCTTCCTCTTTAATTAATCAAATTAGAACAACAAGTATTGGCACACCACTATGGTCGGACTATGCTTGGGTGGATGGCACTCTGCGATTAATGGATGATAAGACATACAGTACCTACTGGAGGTTAAATACTTCTCTGTTGTTAAATGATTTGACATGTCAGGAAATAGAGAAAGAACTTTGTTGTTATTATTATTATTATTATCATCATTATTATCATTATCATTATTATTATCATTATTATTATCGTCTTCAGCTCGTCTCGTCTCCTCGGCTTCGGGCCGGCATCTTCCCTCCGCTCTCTTCAGGCTCCTCGGGAGATCTTTTGGAGTTGGCGGCCCATTCGTCGTGCTGATCGTATCGGCGCGGCACTGGCTCTGTCCCTCAGTCTCTGCCGCGCCTGTGCCGAGCGTCCACATGCCTTCCGGGCTCCGCCTTCGCCGCCGGTTCACCACTAGATGTCGCGTCTCCTTTTTTTCTTCCGCTCACCGCCTCGACTACCGCCGCCATTACACGCCACTCCGCTGCTGCCGCCACCGCTGCTCGCCGAACCGTCACTGCTGAGGTTCCCACCTCACCTCCCAATGGAGGAGGGTGCTCCCTGCCTTCTAAGGCAGGTACCCTTTTATCTACTCGTAAGTTGTTATGACTTTCGAACCGCTGGGTGGGCGGGAGCTGGGACTAGGGCCGGGTGCTCACCCCGGCCGCGGTGGGTATCAAACAGCCTACAAGCTGTTCGTTAGATGTTAAGGCAGGTGCTTTTTGCTCCCTGCATCACTGCTCCCATTTTAAGGATAATATTAGTGAGGATATACCAATAACCACAATTTGAGATGCAAAAAAAGCCACAATTAGAGGCAAATCGATAGCTATTGCATCATATTATAAAAAGCGTCAAACTGCTCTTAGAGAAAAAACTTTACTGAAAATACAGGAGTTAGAAACCGAACATAAAAAGACAAATAGCAAAAAAAGTATATAAAGCTCTTTAGGCTGAGAGAAAAGTTTTGAATCTCTAGAAACACATCAAATTGATACAAAATTATTAATGACTAAGCAAAGATATTGGCATTCTTCCCCTCGTACGCTGAGATTACTGTCCTGGAAAATTAACCAGCAGTCTTCATCAAGAAAAATAGCCATGCTGAGAGACAACAAGGGGACTCTGCAGACAAATACGAGGAAAATTTTAGATTCCTTTGTGACTTTTTATAAGGCACTTTATGAATCAGAGAATCTTGATCCATATCAAATTATAGACTATCTTAAGTTTATAATGTTTTGGGGAAATTAAACTGGCAGATAATCATTAGGAACTCATGGATCGATCTGTAACTCCTGAAGAGATGAGGTAATTAAGTCACTAAAAGGTAACAAGAGTCCAGGAAGAGATGGGTTCCCTTCAGAATACTATAAGAAATTTTCACATATTCTCTCAGGACCCTTGGCAGAAGTTTGCAATCATGTCTTAATTCATGGCATGCTTCCTAAGACTTGATCAGAAGTGGCTATAATGGTTATTCCAAAAGAAGGGAAGGATTTAACAAACCCTGGTTCTTATGGACTGATTTCTTTACTCAACCAAGACATGAAAATATTTACTGCTCTAATGGCAAGACGAATGAACTCATTTATAACATCCTATAGTCACCCAGATCAATCGGGTTTTATGCCATCTCGAAATCTTGCAGACAATATAAGGAAAACTTTAAATGTTATCTCACATTGCAAACAAAATAATATCGAATCAATCATATTGTCATTAGACATACAGAAGGCCTTTGATAGATTAGAACCTTTGTTTTTGAAGAGGACTCTATCAGTAATGGGCTTTTTCATCACGTGCTTAAGAACTGATGACTTCCTGAGGAATGAACTGATTTCATAGCAAAGCACCATGTCTGTGATGAGTTACTATTGAGTGAGATGAAGGTATGAAAGAACTTTTCATCTCACCCAATATTAGCTCATCTCAGACTCAGTAGTATTTGAGTGGTGTTTGAGATAGTGACAATTTGTGAACACATACAGGTCATTGAGTGGCAGGCATTCATGTGTCAACTGGCTCTCAGTCATTATGTTTTGTAATTCTAGGTGTAGGTCTGCCATAAACATAGTCATAAAAATCAGCCACTTCCATGTGGCTATGAAACCAATCAATAGTTATCCTGGGGAGAAAAAAGGGCATTTCTGACAAGTAGAGAGTAGATCTTTAAATGTTCCTTCAAGAATTTACAGAGTCCAGATGCACCTTTTGACAGGTCTAACCCAGATGTTGGAACTAAGGCCTTCCTTTCTTAAAGCACCCCCCTTAGTTTAAGCAAAACAACTGTATTCATTACAAAAAAGGGAAATACAATTTGCCCCGCTGGGTATGGTACTCCCCACCCTCAAAACTCTTTTCTCTTTCCGAACCAAAGGTCTAGACTAGAGCATAAAGATGAGTGAGGGCCTATCAAGTTAGGACCTTACTCACTGTTCATTAATAGTGTAGCTGTCTGTTAGTGTCTTGAGTTTTCAAAGTACTGTCCAGGGGCAAGATCTGGTTTGGCAGAAGGTAGCTCCCATAATCCTGTAGCCAGTGTCCTGGAAGTGCTGTTTTCCTGTAGAAGCTGGCTCAACCACAGTTTCTCAGAAGCAGGCCTTCAATGTGAAGCAAAGTTCTAAGCAGAGGTCATTTCATGGGGGATCGTGGGGGATCGCAGTTCCCCCGGTGAGGTACGGGGGGCGGGGCACATGACGAAGCCCCGCCCCATGCTTCCGGCCGCCTCGCTTCCGGCCCTCATTCAGCCAGGAGGAGGCAGGAGAAGAGGGAGGGTAAGTTGCTTTCTCCCTGCCTCTCCCCACCCCTGCCTGCCTAGGGCCAGGGAGGGCCTTTGCGAGGCTTCCTTGCACTCCCGCCGGCCTTGCAGGTCCACCGCCGGGCCCCTCATGGGGCTCGGCAGTGGAGCTGCAAGGCTGGCGGCGGCGGCCGGGACCGTTGGGGGCGGGGTGTGTGGCCTTATGACACACTTCCGGTGATGTCAGGGGGTGTGGCATATGCTAATGAGTTATGCTAATGAGTTCCCCTAGCTCTTTTTCTACGAAATGACCCCTGGTTCTAAGGGCCTTCTTCCTCACTGGGTTGCCAGTAGTGGGTTGAAAAATTACTGGAGATTTTGTGGGTGGAGGACCCCAGCAGAGTATAATGCCATAGAAACCACCTCCCAAAGCAGCCATTTTATCCAGGAGAACTTATCTCTGTCACCTGGAGATCATCTGTAATTCTAGGAGATCTCTAGCCACTACCTGGAGGTTGGCAACCATACCTCCTCACCAGAAAGTGATTTCAGCCAACAAAGGCTAGGAGGGCCCACATGAGAAGAAATTATCTTAATTCCAAACAGATTGTCTGGGGGCTAATCTCCTGCACAAAATGTAATTTGAGGAAACAGAAGCCAGGAGAGAGGGCCCAAACCAGACAAAACTCACCTGGCAATACAAAAGAAGTAGCTTAGCAGCAAGATCCTGCATGAAAGCTCAACAGAACTTGCTTTCTTCATAGCTCCTGGCTATTGCTTCTTCTGTTGAGGCCTTTCAGCAATAAAATAGTGACTTGGAGCAAACACGGGAGCTTCTGAAAAGCTGCCCCTACCACCTTCTTTCTCCCAGTTCAAAAATGACCAGGCCTACTGGGGTCTGTCCCCTCCCAAAACTCCATCCTCCCCAGGCTCCACTCCCAAAATCTTTAGGTATTTCTTAATCATGGCTAGTTCCACCCACCTTACTGTGCCACTGTTTCTTTGTTCTATTTCTGCTGGGAGCCAGGCCATCAAATCAGGTAGATATTTTTCAAATCAAGCAGGTAACCAGGGGTGTATTTGTCCTCCCACACTCTGCATCCAGCCTGAACACCGAAATCTGCCTCATAGGTGGTGGTAAGCCAGTAGGTGTAGACACTGGCAGCTCCTCTTGAGGAACTATACTAGGGCTGCCAGACCTCCAGGATAGGCGGCGGGGGGGTTTACCCACTTTTGGGGGCTTCAACCTGCCTGCTGGCCAGTTGGCCAGTGGGGAAGCCCCGCCCCCAAGCCCAAACACCCGCAGCCACCCCCTCACTTCTTTCTTGGGAGATTTAAAGGGCCCTCCAACTGACAGCATTGCCGCTTGGAGTTCAGGCATGAGGCCAGCGGCTGCCCCTCTCCCTCCCCTCTTACAAGATTTAAAGGGCCCTCCACCTGATCAGCGGCCCTTTCAAATCCTGCTGGAGGTTGGGTGGCTGCTGGCGATTGTTCGTTGGGGTGGGGCTTGGAGCGGGATGTCCCCAATGTGACATAATCACACTGGGGACACCCTGCCCCCTACAGGAAGGCCTCCTAAAGTCCCCTGCTGGGGACAAAATTGGACCTGGCAACCGTAGACAAACATCCCATTTCTGTTGCTTTTTAGTGATTATTCTTTTGCATATATACTTTTGGATCACTGTGTTCATGCAACTGAGCACTGAGAAATAGCTGCTGAACAAGATATAAACAGAGGATATGGTTCCAGTTCAGGGGCAGAGTGGCCATGTAGATTACAAGGAAATTTCCTGGTGGGCCACTGCTATAGAGGACCACTGGTGGCCATGAGAAAGTAGAGCTAAGCCCCGTCATCTCTGCCAGTATCTCAGGGGCCACTTTTCTCAGATCCTTCATCAGAAATGGTAATTGGTCTCATTTCACAAGTTGTTTCCTTCTGCACTGCTGCCAGTTTGGAGGAAGCAGCAGCGGGTGAGCTAATGCCCACTGTTTGCCCCTCTGAGCTGAGTGGCCCGGCAGTGCTGTCTGGTAGCACAGCAGGGGCCACTCAGCATAGCTCGCTCCATTTTCACTTCCCAGACTGCTCCTGTCCTGGTTGGAGAGGCAGGTAACATGTAAGCATTTTTCTTAATACTAACACAGCATGTGTGTAGCCCATTTTAACTCTAGGGAGAGTTGTAGTACACTTTGTTTACTGTTCAAGGCCTACAGAATTCTCCTGTTTTCCCGGGGTCTTGTGCTTTCTGCCTGCCCAAAAGTGTGTATATTCTGAAGGTATTTCTGCTGTTGGAAGGCCTACAGTTAGTTACTGTTATTTGAAAATCTTGTTGCTGTTGTAAACTTTATAGAATGCAACTCTACACTGTGGGACTTGATAATTCCCAATCTGCTAATGTTTCCTTTCTTCATGTGGAAGCTCCCCCATGGCAGCTGGAAGGGCTTTATAGGAAGGAAACTGCAGATCTCTGAACTTGGGAAGGCACTGTTACAAGCTGGTAATCAGTGGGAGGCTCAGAGGGAGGGGGACAGAGAAAGGTCCATTGCTGTCACTCCCATTGTGCTTAGGGTTGCCAAGTCCTCACCTCATGAAGAGCGGGGGAGTCCAGTGCTGGTCCGCATCGCGCGTGCGCACCACAATTACGTCACTTGGAAGTGACGCAATCATGTTGGGCATGTTGGGGGCGGGGCCCCATAGAGTTTTCCCTCGGATGATTGTGGCCCCGCCCCCAATGTTCCCGACATGATTGCGTCACTTCCGGGTGACGTGCTGACGCCGGGCATGTTGACTTTTAATCCCCCAACTCTGATGATTTGAGAAGAAGAAAAATGGGGAGAACCACAGAGATTGGAGGACTAACTAGTGTCTCTAGAATGTGAAGTCACATCCTCCAAACTTTTACCTGGAAATGACATCACACCTTCCATGATGCTCAAGGAATTTCTCCAGCCTCTATAGTGTTTACTATAGATCTTGGGAGAATTTCTAGAGTGTCATGGAAGATGTGTCATCACATCTCCTGAAACTCCACTCCTCAAGGCACTGCCCCCTAAGTCTCCTAGCATCTGCTGGCACAGGGTTGGAAACTCTAGTTTATCATTACCAGTATTATTTGCTCTGACTAGCAGTAATATTTCAGGTAACTGGAATTCAAGATGTCAGTGAATGAAAGTGATTTACTCTGAGAGTAGGGTTGCCAGACCACCCAGTGGAGGCGGGGGTCCCCTGATGCCAGGCTCTGGCCCTGCAAGCTGCCAATCAGCTGGCTGGTGGAGGTACGTTAGATATCATTAGATAAAGGAAGGCCCAGGCCATGTTGCCATCAACGGTCGGGGGCGCAGCACCTATTGGTGGTTCCCGGCCCCAAGGACATCAGGCTGGCTGCAACCAGGGCCAGGGCTTTCTTGGCGGCAGCTCCTGTCTGGTGGAATGAGCTCCCAGAGCAGATTCGGGCCCTGCAGGACTTGGTGCAGTTCCACAGGGCCTGCAAGACGGAGCTCTTCCGCCAGGCCTTTGCATAGGAGCCGCCGCTGACATAGTACCACCACCGAGTTACCATCTTCGATGGTGGATTAGACCTGGAGGTGAGCCAGCCCTGGGCAGACGCCTAGATGACCGAAGAACATATGTTGTCAGGTTAGGTTTGACAAATGGAACCCATCTTGGACTAAGAAGATTTAACATCAACATCCCCCCCCCTTACTCTGTTCTAACCATATTATAGAGTTTCCTTACAGCATTAGCTGTGATAATTGAGTTAAGATGCTTAACCCCTAGGCAATGGGTCTGTTATAGCAAGGCCACAATCCAGACCTGGAGGTGAGCCAGCCCTGGGCAGACGCCTAGATAACCGAAGTACGTATGCTGTCAGGTTAGGTTTGACAAATGGAACTTATCTTGGACTAAGAAGATTTAACATCAAGAGCACCGCACTTTATTTAATGACTGCTTTGATGCTGTTTAATGATTGTTTTTATGCTGCTTTAACTGTTTGTTATGGCATTTGCCTCTGTTGTTAGCCGCCCTAAGCCCGTTTGGGGACGGCGGGGTATAAATCTAATAAAATAAATAAATAAATAAATTCCTGGCAACACTGGTATCTGAACAAAGCACAAAAACCACTGACTAGAGATAACCAATATATGAAATGTGTAATGATAATTCAATAATGCAAATATATAATTATATAACAATATTGGCCAAGGTGTAACCAAGATACAGAAGGAAGAATAATAATGGAAAGAAGAATAAAGTCCCAAGTATTTTACTGTGTCTCACTCCAGTAGCGTTGTAATATCAAAGTTCAATTTGACTGGTATCTGGGCAAAGACTCTATAGTAGAAACCAGTTGTACCATAGAGATTTTGCCCAAGCACCAAAACATTACCTGAAATTAATTGACATGATGATGTCACTTCTTGTGTTATGTCAGCAACGTGGGCTGGGCCTTTATCCCAGTAAGTCCCCCCCCCATTGCTGGTAACCCTATCTAATGTAGACCCACCATGTAGACCCAACCAGACATCATGAAAAGAAACTGTTTGACTTGCCAGACTCCATGGCCCCCCAGAGATGACGAGTACTCCTGCAAGGTTATCCCCTACTTCCCCCCCTTCTTACTCTGTTCTAACCATATTATAGAGTTTCCTTACAGCATTAGCTGTGATAATGTGTCATTCTGAGTTAAGATGCTTAACCCCTAGGAAATGGGTCTGTTATAGCAAGGCCACAATCCAACACCCAGTTCATTTTGTTAGTTGGTTAAAGAATATTCATTTATTTTATTTAGGTCTATTGATTTGAAAAGACCGAACATGCTTAACTCTGTTAAGATTATGACCTGAAATCGATAAGATACAAAATGGAAAAGGTTATTTTTAATTTGTTTTGTGTTTTTACCAGTTACCCATGACTACTGGATCTGACTTAAACATGTATATAAATCTTTTGGTAATTAACAATGCAATCCTGTGCCCTGATTTTAATGGGCTTAGACTTAAACAGCTCTGTATAGGATTGTACAGTGCAGCACCTAGTCAACAGGGGGCCCACAGGGGGGAAAAAAGTTTAGTTAGAATTGCAATAAGAGATCCACCATAATTGCCTGCATTTAAATTCTTCAGTGGGAAGAAATTGGTAAGCCCCGTATACTTTAACAGTGACGAGTCTCTTCTGATATCTTATTCCTAGCCATCACTTGTAATAGAGGTTTTCATTGATCTCTTCTTTGCTCTGCAAGCTAATTAGAAAGAGACTAGCTCCTGCACATACTTCCAGTTGAAAGTCTACCTCAGTAAGATCAGCTGAGACAGGTTTGATCCCACTACAAAGAAAGGCTCCCCTGTGAAACACAAATATTTCATGCCATTGTAATTAGAAAGAACCCACCAAGGAAATGCAAGCCATGGATCATTTTTATGAGCAGCACTAATTTGCTATATATAAGAGGAAAACTATTAAAATAATTTTGTTTTACTGTCTCTAGAGATATTGTTCTGGGTAGCAAGATGACTGTGAGTAGTATTTTTTTTTTAAAAAAAAGGCAAACAAAGAGATGTATATGTACACACACACACATAGAAATACAAGTGGAGGACACACATGCAGAAATACAAGAAGAAGAAGAAGAGATTGGATTTATACCCCGCCCTTCACTTGGAGTCTCAGAGCGGCTTACAAATTCCTTTCCCTTCCCCTCCCCACAACAGACACCCTGTGAGGTGGGTGGGGCTGAGAGAACTCTGACACAAACTGCTCTTTTTCAAGGACAGCTGTGCCAGAGCTTGTGACTGACCCAAGGTCACATCAGCAGGTGCAAGTGGAGGAGTGGGGAATCAAACCCGGTTCTCCCAGATTAGAGTCAGCACACTTAACCACTACACCAAACTGGCTCTCCAAGTAGAGGACAGGCAGGCTGGATGAGCCCAGAAGGGATGGAGGCTGTGGTGACTGTGGCCTGTGAGCCCAGGTAGCAGTCACAGGTGGTGACTGTATTTTCGGGTAACTGACAGGAATCTACCAGTGGGGTGGGTATGGCCTGATGTGAGTATGAAGGGGCCCGGATTGATTTTGGCCTCTGCCACCCTAAGTGAGGAGGGAGTGCCCAGGGCTTGTACAGGCCAAACTGGGATAGTGGAAGAGAGGGAACAAGGCACTGAGGGAGGGGCCAGTTACTAGGCAGAGCCCTGGTGATTTCACATGCCAGGTGCGGGGCAGGGGGTGGTGGCCTATGGAGGAAGAGGGCCTCGATACTCTGTGGCCAGGCAAAGTGAATGTAACTGAGTCATGAGGTTACCAATATAAGTGGTTTGGATGAACCCTTCCTGAGCTGAGTGTGTTGCTCTGATCTGATGGAGGGCAAAGCCCTACTGAGCCTCCTGTGACCCACAGCTCTGCAAGTAAGTTGTGACAAGGACCCATAAGGGCTTGCAGGGAGGATTTCCCCCCCCCCCCATTTTTTCCTTTCCTTCCCTAAAAGCCCTAATAGTGTCTCCCCTTCTCTCCTTCCCATCCACCAGCCAGCCTATCTTTATCTGCCTGTCAATTTAGGCTTTCTCTTTTTCCACCCCCGTGGAAGCCTCTGCATGGGTCTTGCAGGAGGCACTTTATCTTCCCATGTATCCCATTATCTACAATGTTTCCTTTTTCCTTGGAACCCCCCTATCCTCACTTTTCCCTGTTTTCTTCTCTCCTTCCCACCCCCAATCAGCTACTTTTTATCTGTCTCCCCAGCTTCAACTTTATACCCTGCATTTCTCCATGATGGGAACCCAAAGCAGCTTACATCATTCTCCTCTCCTCCATTTTATCCTCAACAACCCTGTGAGTTAGGTTATTGTTATGTATTGGGATTGAATCATCCCAGAGACTGGCTGAGCTTGGAGCACAAGAACAATAGCCTGCCAGGATTCTGAAAGTAACCGATCTAGTACTAATGTTATGTAATTAGCCTACTATTTAACAGTTATGCTGAGAGAGAGAGCGACTGGCCCAAGTTCACCCAGTGAGATTCGAAGGCAGAATGGGGACTTGAATCTGGGTCTCTCAGAACCTAGTCTGAAACGCTAACCACTATATCACACTGGCTTTTGTACGGCGGCTGCTGTTGAAAACTGGCAAGAAGCTGAGCCTGGGTGAGTCATGCAAATCACATGGTAATATGTCATCCAGTGACTGCTGCCAGACCTGGCCATGATTCTTTTTCCCATGGACAGATTGGACATTTGGGCACCATGATGCCTCCCCATAGGAAGATGGTCTTCCCCTCCCACCTCGGCGAGGCCAGCTTTGTGATAAAAGAAATGAATCTGGCCTGCCCAAACAGCACCCAAGCACTGCACAAGGTGAGGGAGGTGGCACCTGGCCCACCCAGGTGAGGGAGGCAGTGCCTTGTAGGGGTGTACACTGAGAAAAAAAATCATTGTCGTTTCAAATCTGGACTTTGTAAAGCAAAAAATTACCTGGATTGTTTCAGTTCGGTTAGGGCATTACTTTTGTTGCTGTTCAGTCACACAGTTGAGTCTGACTCTTTACGATCCCATGGACACATCATGCCAGGCCCTCCTATCTTCCATCATGCACTGGAGTTTGCTTAATTTCATGTTCGCTGCATCGATAACACTGTCTAACCATCTCATCCTTTGTCATCCCCTTCTTCTTTTACCTTCAATCAGTCCCAGCATCAGAGTCTTCTCCAGTGAGTGCTTCCTTCTCATTTGGTGGCCAAAGTATTTGAGGTTCAGCTTCAGTATCTGTCCTTCCAGGGAACAGTCAGGGTTGATTTCTTTTAGGATTTACTTATTTGATCTCCTTGCAGTCCAAGGGACTCTCGAGAGTCTCTTAAAGCACCATAATTCAAAAGAATCTATTCTTCGGCGCTCGGCCTTCCTTATAGTCCAACTCCCGCAGCAATACATTACTACTGGGAATACCATTGCTTTGACCATACTGACTTTTGTTGGCAGGGTGATGTCTCTTTATTATGCTTTCTATATTTGCCATCGCTTTCCTCCCAAGGAGCAGGCGTCTTTTAATTTCACTAAGCCTACTGGAAACAGGGAGAGGGGTACTAAAGCAATAATCTACTGGAACAAGGGAAAGGAGTACTAATACCGTGGCACTATAAGTGTGTGAGCACTGCATTCTCTCTGTGTAGCTTGTCTGCAAAGGTGACTGGCTGGGAGTGCCATACCCTTGCTGGGATCCAATTGGTTGGAAGAATGCTGCTGCCCATGGCAGGAAGCAGAATAAAAAAACCATCAACATGGTGAGTGCGTGCATATGATCCTTTTTTAAAAAAAAGATCTTATTGTTTTCCATTGCTACAACACTAGACCTACCAGAATCAGGGCAAAGGATACCAATACTATAACTAATACTAATAATAACTACTACTAATAGATACTAATAATAACACTAAGCCTAGTGGAAACAGGGAGAGGGGTACTAGAACAATAATCTACTGGAGCAAGGGAAAGGAGTACTAATACCTTGGCACTATAAATTCTAATGAATGAGGGAAAGGGAAAAAAACACATTGACATGATCTGGTTACATAAAGATGTAGTTAATTCACCTAGTAATACAAGGTTAATGTTGTCTATAACAGTAAAAAGAAAGACAAGATATAGATTTGCTTTAAGTACTTTCTGGTAAAAACTGCATTCTAAACGATTGTCTTAGTTTTAGAGTCTTTTCTTCTTGCGTTTCTTCATTTTCCTGGGTTTAGGAGCGGCTTCTCCTTTCTCAGAATCCGATTTCTCTGAAGAATTTGAACTTGTGCTTATTGAATCCTGTGAGTAGAATTATTATTCTTCTTCCTCCTCCTCATTAGGCTTTGGGCTTTTTTCTCTCTTGTTTCGCTTTGGCTTTAGAAATTGATCCATAAATTTATTTGCTTTAGGAACAGAGTCAATTTTAACTTTTTTGTCCTCATATTTGAAGCTCTGCCCTTCAGGGAATGTTCATATGTAGGGTATTTCCTTTTTTGTAGAGCAAGAGTCTCTTTATAAAGTCTCCTCCGCTTTCTCTGTTCAAAGGGAATGTCTCTCAGGATTTTTACCTCTTCATTTTTGATTTTTGAAGCCTTTTCCATCATGGACTTTAGCACCAGTTTTCTGGTAGATCATTTCGTAAATTTCGAGCAAATTTCCCCAGTTTAATTTTCTTTATAAAATCCAGATAGGCCCTGTAAGCCACATGCATCTCCTTCAATAAATCTTCACGTTTGTAATCCATTAATGGTGCAAGGGCATCTCCTAAGAGTTCTTTTAGATCCTCATTTTTTTCCTCAGGAATCCCATGGAAATGTAGAACATACATGGATCTTTCCAACTGGAGCTGTATTTACTGTGTTTTATTGGAGGTTCTTTCTTTTTCCGCTTCATCCACTCTTTTATTAATACTCTCAGTCTGTTTTTTCACCTTTTAAAATGTTTTCTAAGTTGCTGAAGTTCTTTTATCCATTTGGTTCAATTGTTTTTGAACAATGTCTAATTTGGTGTTGAGGTTCATAATCTGTTCCATTAGAGGGCGCAATGCATTAGCTAACAGTGTATAAAAGTCTGTAGTTGCTTCCTGGTTCCGGAAGGGAGTTGTTGGTTGGTTATTTCCGGTTGGAGTTTTTTTCTCCAGCGCCACTTTCCGCCCTCTTCCCACCATAATATCAACAAGAAGTAAGTTCTCCAAAACAAGATAAAAGTTAAATGTTTTTAGTGCGCTTTATATCAGCATGCAGCTTTTGAATTCTCTTGAATTTTCATGTGTTTAGTTTAGCTCAGAATCTTTTATTTCCACTTAAAACCTGCTTTTCAAGTTTTGTGAGGTGGGAGTCTTGAGTTTCCCCTCCACCCTCGCTTTATCCGCTTTATCCATAGATGCTTCTAATTACTACCAAGGCTCATATAGTCACTTTGTAACACTTGAGCATTGCTTAACTCATGGTTTGGAGCCTTGGAGATCTTTTAGAAGCCTTTCTTAAACTTTTGTTCATGTCTGCTTGCTCCGGCAGTCGTCTCTGGGTGCCATGATGGCTCTGCGGTGACGGAACCTTTCAGGGGAAAGGTGAGCCTCAATTCCATGGCTGTCACCTTGGAAGAGGCTCTCCTCAGCTCCCCAGGCTGGGGGGGGGTCTCCTACGAAGACTCCTGGAGGGTCTGGAACAATCTCGGACCCTTCCAATCAGCCAAGTCTTGGCACGTCCCCATCGGAGCAAGATGGGACATGTCTGAGTGGCGAAATGCTTAAACCAGAAGTCTGTGCATGCATATGATCCTGATGGGATGGTAAGCACCCAAGCTCAAGACAACACAGATTTTTCAGGGAGGGTAGTTTTGTTTCAGTAAGAATCCCAGGTTCCCAATACCATTCCAGGAACCCAAAGTAACAACCTGAAACAGCAATTTTTGTGTATGTTTTCATCTGGGGAGTACCATTATGCACACCCCTAGTGCCCAGCTCATCCAAGACCCACCTAAGGAGGTGTGACCCCTGGACAATTGGGGTGGTGGTGGTGGAAAGGGTGAGGGGGGGAGAGAGAGAGAGGCTGTTTATCAGTGACTCACATAGGGTTGCCAGGTCCCCTTTCATGCCAGTGGGGAGATTTGGAGGGCCTTCCAGGATGTCCCCGACATGATGACATCACCTGGAAGGAACATCATCACATCAGGGATGTTGCATGGCGACACTCTGGTCTTTGGGCAAAACTCTATGGTAAAGCCAGCTTCAAGTCATAGTTTTGCCCTCAAACCAGAGTGTTGCCTTGTGACGTCTTGTGATGCCTTGGGGACGTCACACAGCGATGTGGTTGTTTTGGGGTGGATTTTCCCACACTGGCCAGCTGGCCAGCGGTGGGCAGAATGCCCTCAAACCAGAATGTTGCCTTGTGACACCTTGTGATGCCTTGGGGACGTCACACAGCAATGTGGTTGTTTTGGGGTGGATTGGACTGGCTAGTGGGCAGAAACCCCCAAAAATGGGGGAAACCCTGCCAGGACCTGAGGACTGGCAATTGTAGGCTCACAGAGCAATCCGAAGATCACTTTCCCAGGAGTAAGCCCCACTGAATAGAGCTAAGCAAGATTCTAAGTATACTTGCTTAGGATTGCTCCCTGTAAGTATACAGTCCCCTTAAAACCTACTGGTACAGCTTATGGGGATGATCCAGCCAAAGTGATACATGTTTAATTCTCTGATACTCACAGACAAGATTTCTGCAATGGGAGGGGGGAAGACTCAACATGTTTCCAAAATAGATATGAATTTTTACAAGGTCAAGATTTTCTTGTTTGCTACTTAGCATGCCACTTCTGATTCCATCATTAGTGTAAAATGTTTCTTATGTGTATGTGCATATCCTTCCCCTTGAAAAAAAAGTTTAAAAGGCAATATTCTGATTTGGGCAAGGAGATAAATGGCTTAATTACACATCTGTTCCTGTTCAGAGCACTAACCCGTTTGCCATTGTCATCTACTTTCACATTATAAATCCTGTACAGCACTCATCATAGGTTTCCATTCAAAATACTGCCTGATAAGCTAGTGCTCATGGGTCATGAATATCCTGAGCACAACAGTGAGAGAGGGCAACTTCTTGGCTTGTTGATGGGAGGCATCTGGTCGTACACTTTCAGAAATGGTAGACTAGATGAAAACCTGGTCTGACCAAGCAGGATCTTCCTTATGTTCTAGCAGACCACGCTTAATATGCAATAGTACAAGAATACAGAAGCATCTCTGTTGGATCATACTAATGACCCTCCTACTGTCCATTTTCACACAATGGACACAAGGCCTACATGCAGGTACACAAAGGGTCCCCCTACCGTTGTCCTCCAGCAACTGGTATTCAGGAGCACGCTCCCTCTGATCAAAGAGGTTCCATTTCGACAACCATTGGTGGACATCCTCCATGCATTTGTCTAACAAGGACACCCAAGTTAATGGCCATTACTGGTTTGTGGCAGTAAATTGCACAAACTAAGGCACAAACTCCCTGTTGTCTCCTTTCCTCTCTTTTTCACACACTACCCTCTTGTGCCATCCCTTTAACTGCGTGGTTTCAGACAATGAGCAACAAATGAAAAATATACTTTTTTCTTTTTTAATCATCTTTATTAATTTTAAATTAATGTACAATACAGCGTAATACAGTGTATCCATCTACAAGAATGTCATCTAAATGGAAAAAGTTGAAACCTACAAGGTTAACCACTTCAGATAAAGAGGGTTAGGGGGAAGAATATCTAGAATCTGTAAGTAGGAGACTACAGGGAACCAAGTTGACACAAATGTGGAGTGGTGTGGGGTATCTGATTG
>NW_015172586.1:82096-93995 GCF_001447785.1 Gekko japonicus
TTAATAAAAATTCTGGTTTGCAAAGCGGCAGATCTCTAATCCAAACAAGGGCAAGGGAGGGGGGAAGGACCAGGTAGCGCCCAGGTTTAGTGCTTCTGTGAGTAGCTCACCTTGGAGGCTGAGAGTCTAAGGCACTCCAGGTAAGCTGCTA
Organism: Gekko japonicus; assembly: GCF_001447785.1. Classification (NCBI taxonomy): domain Eukaryota; kingdom Metazoa; phylum Chordata; class Lepidosauria; order Squamata; family Gekkonidae; genus Gekko; species Gekko japonicus. The sequence goes on from NW_015172586.1 coordinate 82,248, forward strand.
TTATCAACCAATCTTTTACATACTACTGTCCACCAACCTTTTTCAAGAAGACAAGGACTGTGTAAACTTGTGGAAAACCTTTTGTTTTAGTTAGTATTATTACTGTTATTGTTAAGTTTCAGGGAGATAAGGGTGGAGGTGGGGGAAGGTAATTAGGGGGAGACGTGTGGTTAACTGGTTATTAAGTACAGTGATTGATCTTCTTATTGTTTCTAGTTGCATTTCAGTGCATCCGTCATTTTTAACTGACTTGTTATTGACCATAAATAATATTGCGTAGTAAACTTCCCTACTTAGGTTAAGATCCATAATTTTTTTTGATATTGACACAAGCCTATAGAAGGAACCCACAAAACCAAAATCTAATAAACCACTGCAAAATCAGCAGCATCACCACCCAGCTCACATAGCAGTGTAATACACATCACACACACCTTGAAAGTTAATCATGAAACTATGCTCGGTCAACATTAGAGGATTAAACAACCCTATCAAAAATATACTTTTTTCAATACCTGAAAATTATATTTTTGTTATGTCCCTAATGTCAGCTCAAGAAACAAACATATGCATTGTGCTTGCCTGTTGAGATTGATTTGATGTAGAAACACTTAGTTTTTAATGAATTGTGCACCGTGTAGATTGCAAAGCAGTAGCCTTACAGTGTAATCCTATGCTGAGTTACTAGAGTCTAAGCAAATTGATTTCAGATGGTTTAGACTGCATCATTCTGTTTAGGATTGTGCTGTCCATTACTGCTCTATGCAGAAAAAGACTATCAATTTCCATCTAGGATAATCCACTCCCGGAAGAAATAGAGGTGATTTCAATATTGATGTCAATCCCAGATTACTACCTAGACCAACACTTTTGGCACAAGGGAAGATAGACAGGACTATCTCTACCTAGCATTACATTCATGGATAGACTCCTGTACCGTGTGGATCAGAAGGATACAAAGAGGTACAGAATCTCAGCATTCAGCACTAATCTCCGAGATAGTAATAAAGGCCAGAGCAAGGAAAACTAATTTCTAAAGAATAACCTAATAAAATCAGCACATGTGCAGTGCTCCTATGTTTTACAAAGTAACTGCTAACCTTTCCCTTGTTCTCTGAACAGGAAGAATGCAAAGATCGAACAGACAGACAGTGAGCACCTGTAATTTGCTGCATCCCGTATGAATAAAAGCTGGAGTGACCTTTCTCTAAAGAAGGTCTTCACCTAGTAATTGGTAACAAGTTTGAAGTTGTCTTTAAGGAGGGGCTGCGAGTGTGTTCCAATCATAGCTGCTGTACACAGCATTCTTTCAACTGCAATTAAGCGGTGGCTGCTTTTCAAGAGAACTGTGTTTAAAAACTAATAGGTATGGGGGGGGATCCTTCTGCTGTTACCGACACAGAAAGGAGAGAGAGAAAGGGGAACCGGGTTGCTGAGCAACAAACCGTTCAGCAGGAAGCCAAGCACCTAAGCTATGAATATAACCCAAACACAAACAGGAATAAATCAGCAGCACTATTAGCGCATTACATTATTGTGCATGACCCATGGAAAAAGGACAATATCACCAGGGATGACAATCACAGCTCTGGAATATGTGAGGTTATGATGCACCTAAAATAAGACAAGTGCCCCCTGCCCAGGCATACACAATAATTCAACATGGAACAGAGATGCTGCTGGAATTAGAGCCAAAATGCATTGGTTTCATCTGGTGAAAAGCATGTTTTTCATGAGCAAAACCCCTACAGGTTCCCAATTGTGCCAAAATATAATCAGGTCACTTTAGAGCCGAAACATTAAGTAAAGCCACATTCAGAAACAAAACCGTGACTGCTTATAGCTATGATCTGTTTCAAAAGTGTCTTCAAGGAGATCAAACATTAACTGCAGGTAGCTGGGAATCCAAACAGAATGGCCTCATATGTAGTCATATTTCTGTATCCATAACAGGTGGAAACACCTTTTGACAACCCTTTCTGTCTCTTTATTGTTACCCTAAAAACCACATGCTGCTTTTAGATAAAAGCCCTTAGAAAAAGATTGAAAACTGGTAAAAGAAGAGTGCAAACACTGTTTCGGAAATCATGCCACTCTTGAAGAATCTCTGGTCAACTAATCCCATTCCTCAAAAAAAAAGTACATTATTGTAGAAACACTTTTGTTTAAAAATTATGCAGAAAGTTCCTGCAAAGTACATAAAAATACATTTAAATAAAACATTGAACATTATCTCATTGTCTTTTATGCTGTAGGATGAGCATTTTTATGTAATAAAAAGGCTAAGGGAATTTAAGAGGGTTAACAATCACACTCTAGTATACTGAAATGATACCATACTCAAAATCCTATGAGGAAACACTCTACATGTCCAAGGAGGATCTAATCCTGAAAGTATTAATTACAATCTACAGGAAGGAACTGAGATCCAGTCTCTCAGGCTAAGGGGGCTACATTGAATTGTGATTCATTTTGCAATAAAACACTCTAAATATCAGTCTAGTTAAATAGATGGGTATCATCTTGCAAAGGACTGTTATTAACTTTTCTTCAACAGAAAAAAAAACCCTCCCACCATTGTACTGGGCTGTGAATAATTAAAGGGGCATGGCAACTGAGTGGGCAGTGATGAAGCAACTAAAGATGACCTTGTATGTAGATTATTAGCTTGGATAAGGTTGATTATCTTGACTGGTACCAATCAGAGTTCAATTAGGACTTTCCAGCAGAGATTGCTGTCATGACCCTTGTCATTTAAGTGTGTCTAGACATGTCAGGGAGTGTTTGACTCCTGTTGATTTTTCTGGAAATCTCAGCTGCCTTTGATAGTATTAATCACCACATCCTTCTAGGTCAGTTGGGGCCATTGGTTGTTGTGTGTGTGTGGGGGGGGCTTTGGAATGGCTCATTTTCTCCACCCAAACCCAGACTTCAAAAATTTATTTACATGTTATCAATTACACAGTTTGTGTCTTGGGGTCACTACCCTGTGTCCTGTACAATGCCCTGTGTTCTATATAATAGTCATACATTACTTACTCAATCCCTATGTACATAGTTCCCTATCTTGATTGTGACTGCAGCATGTGTGGAGAAGGGGTTTCATTACTGTTTTCCCTAGCAGCAGTGCTCAAAGTTGGGAGCTGTGGAAATCCCACAGACACACTCACTGGTTTTCCTAACTTTTGTTCTCTGTAATATGTGAACCCATGGGGAATGTCCTGTGGGGTACTGCAAAGTTTGATCTTGACCAGAATGTGTTCTTTACTCATATATGCAGATATCCAACAATTTGGAATGAGGTATAATCAATATGCCAACAGCACTGAGCTCTGTTTTCCTTATAATCTGTTCTAGGTGCAGCAGTCAGTATTTTGTGGCATTGCCTAGACTAATTTCTAGTGTGCATGAGGGAGAATACAATGCATCCCCTAATTCCATGGCAGCACTCCTCCAAGGGGCACTTCACTACATGAGACTGCAGTGTATGTCAAGCCAACTTGGTTCGCTGCAAGATGCAGTCTATGCTGAAGCTCAGTTTCTACAGAGCTCCCCAAGCACATCATGAGTAAATACTCCATGGATTCCTGCCAAGCCACCCACACCAACACAACCAGGGAGGAATTATTTTAAAATAAAATGTAATATTGTGAAGGCTGGGAGACTTTTCTTTCACTGATGGAAAGGATGTTTCTCCAAAAGAGACAGCAAGTAATAAATGTGTATTATTAACTTATCTCAACACAGTACAGTGGTGCTTAGATGATTCCATTTTTAACAGTTTCAGTTAAGAAATGTCAATTCAGTGTGAATGGTGATAATTTCCATCTTCTTATTGTCAAACACATTCCATCACATATGTTTTCTGAATTAGGATTTGATTCTAGGGCTCTGTTAACATGCTAGTGTCCTAGTGTGCTCTGAAAAAGTATCCAGTTCGATCAAGTCAAAAAAACCCAGAGAACTGTGTGATCAGACATGATGCATTGAAGAAGCCTGTTTACACAGTGCTCCCTTTTAAGGTTATTTTTTTCTCATTCCTCAGGCCAAGTATCAGCAATTGTCCTGGTTAGGCATCTGCCAGAGTCCATACCACAACAGGTGCCCAATGCTGACAAGAAGCAGCACTTGACATTCCTACTGTAACACTTAGGTGAAGCAAGAGGTATGAGGGTATGAAACAAGGGTATGAGAAGTGTTCTTTGTAGGTCTTCCAGCTGATGAGAAAGAATAGCAACATTCATCCAGTAAGTTGTGCCATCATGAATGCTGTCATGTGTTGCTCTCTGGTGGTGTCAGTTTGGTGTAATGGTTAAGAGTGGTGGACTATAATCTGGAGAACTGGGTTTGATTCCCCACTCCTCCACATGAAGCCAGCTGGGTGACTTTGGGTCAGTCACAGTTCTCTCAGAGCTGTTCTCTCAAGAGCAGTTCTCTCAGAGCTCTCTCAGCCGCACCTACCTCACAGGGTGTGTGTTGTGGGGAAAGGAAGGGATGGGGATTGTAAGCCGCTCTGGGTGAGGTATAAATCCAACTCTTCTACTTCTTCCTCATCCTCCTCTTCATCTTCTTCATTCGAAAGGGCAACTGCTGTTGATAAAGGACAGATTTAAAAAGTGCAAGCTAGGGTAACAGGCCCTCTATCGTGGATCGCTGCCTTGATGTGATGAGGGGGCTTGAGTGATTTGATGAGGCTGCAGGTTATGTCGTGGAGGGCTACCCAGGACAGACAGGCCACAGCGGAGAACTCAGACAAAATGTGATCCACTGGAGAAGGAAATGGCAATCCACTCCAGTATCTTTGCCAAGAAACCCCGCGGGACAATAATAAAAGGCTAAAAGATATGACACTGGAAGATGAGCCCCTCAGGTCAGAAGGTGTCCCATAGAGTTGTCACTCCACCAATAAAAGTCCGTTTGGTCAAAGCAATGGTATTCCCAGTAGTAATGTATGGCTGCAAGAGTTGGACCATAAGGAAAGCCAAGTGCCAAAGAATAGGTGCTTTCGAATTATGGTGCCAGAAAAGACTCTTGAGAGTCCCTTGGACTGCAAGGAGATCAAATCAATCAATCCTAAAGGAAATCAACCCTGACTGTTCCCTAGAAGGCCAGATACTGAAGCTGAAGCTCAGATACTTTGGCCACCAAATGAGAAGGGAGCACTCACTGGAGAAGACCCTGATGCTGGGAAAGATTGAAGGTAAAAGAAGAAGGTGACGGCAAAGGATGAGATGGTTAGACAGTGTTATCAATGCAACGAACATGAAATTAAACAAACTCTGGAGGACAGCGGAGGACAGGAGGGCCTGGCATCATGTGGTCCGTGGGGTCACGAAGAGTTGGACTCGACTGTGCGACTGAACAACAACAAAAAGGGTAACGTGAATTCCAGATGCAGTTGGTGGAAGGCAACAATGAAGAGGAGAAGCAGAGCAGTAGCAGTGGCTTGCTGTGGCTAGCTGCTCATACTTCCTGTTTACTGTTCTGTCTCTGTGTCTGTTACTACCCTTCATACACCCCACTCTGTCTCCCCATCTCTTTTCTGCCTCACTTCAGCAGCAATACCTCTTTCTTCTAAACACAGAACAACAGAACGCAAACAGATGGCTCCAGGTATACCACCGCCACATTTGATTGGCGAGAAGCCCTACAAAAAGTCTTTTCCACCCACTTGTGTTGCTATTCCTCCTCCTCTAGCCTGTTCCTGATGAGTCTCAGAAGTTTTGCCCATGTAGGTTCAGGGTGGGCCTACTAACCTTGAGGGCTCCCAAAATCCAATCCATTGATCTTGATTCCATGAGACAAAAAGACTCTTCTAAGTGGATTGATCCAATACATACAAAGGTAATTATAAGGGACCCGTAGTTGTCAGTCAACTATACCAAAGCATTTCTATGACTGAAGTATCTCTTTGGTTATTTTTTTTTTCTTTGTGTTGCTCATGTGAATTTGGCCTAATGAAATGAGACCATAGGACTGATGCAGGATCTTCCCTGCAAAAGTGTTATCATTCTCGGCCCTGATTCAGACCACAGCACGTGGCCCAAACCCACCCCATCATCGTTTAATCTACTCAAGGTGACAAAAAATCTCTCTCATACTCTTATTCACCCCAGAAGAGAAATAAAAATACATCTAAGAGGTGGTATCTCTTTTCCTTCCAGAATATTGCATCCCCTACATACAAAACCTTAAGCTGCGGGTGGGAAATCTATTTTATTTCTGAAACAGCACAAACAAAACAATTGGTGGTCCGTCCGTCCCCCCAAGATGACAATCTATGCAGTTTCAAGTTCACTCCTGGAATTTATTTATTTATTTATTTATTTATTAGATTTATATCCCACCCTTCCCAGATGGGCTCAGGGCGGCTTCCAACAGCGGCAAATGCCATAACAAACAGTTAAAACAGTATAAAACAATCAATAAATAAAGTGCGGTGCTCTAGATATTAACTTATCTCTCCAAGATGGGATCCTTTTATCACCTAGCCTGACAACATAGGTTCTTGGTCATCTTCCCAGGGCCGGTTCACTTATAGATCTAATCCACCGTCATAGATGGCAACTCAGTGGTGGCACAATGGTGGCGGTTTATTTACTTTTACTTGGTTTAACCCTTGGTTATCTATTTTTGACATACCAGGAAGGGCACATTGTGTTTTTCTTTTTCTGCCAGTTTCCTTTTTCTTCAGTCAAACTACCTGGCTGTGCTGTACTCTCTACACGGGAGCATTCTCGCTCTTTCAAAAACTGAGCAGCCTTGATGCCCAGAGTTCTGAGGGAGACATCAGCTAGAGACACTAGGGTGTTGTTGGAGTATGAAAACTTCGGTTGCCCATGTGTTTGAGTAAGGAAGAAACAACCTCCCTTCTTGCTCTCAGTGTTAAGAAAGGTACTATAATAACAACCACTGCCTAACCTTTGCCTTGCCTTGACCTTCTAAATTTAATTTACAGTGGTGGAATGTGAGAAATTGACTGCAGTTTGAATTACTACAACAAGATAAGTTCATCCAAAGTGGAAGGATTACTCAGAGACATGGTTATCCTATACAAAAGTTCGGATTTTTTCCCTCTTTATGCAGACATAGGCCACAAAAGACAATGATCAGTTCTTACTGTGGCCTCAGACCAGGACCATGTGTAGTAGCACATCTGGGTGACCCTCCCATGCTCCTCCCTGGCAACCTCTGTTACAGCTAATCGCCCAGACAGTTCCCAGTGCCTACCACTACACCTCCATGACTTCCCAACAAGAACATTAGCTTCTCTGGTCCCCACCCTTATCCCCCTCTTGGCCTTTGGGACTCATGGATGGCCTTTGGTCAGATGGCCTGGGGCCTTCTCTCCTGGAGTTTCTGTCCCTTTTGGCCAGTCCTCCAAGGATACATCTTGCTCTCTGCCTCCCTCTTGCTCAGTCCTTCCTCTTCCTGCAGCTCAGTCCTGTCCTGGGGTTTACCTAGCATCCTGTTCCCACTGCCGGCCTCACTCAACCTTTTTACTGGAGTCTTCCTTGCCCTGTCATATTCTTCAGCTTCCTGGGCTTTTCCACAGCTGCTACTGCTGCTAGCCTCCTCAGTCTGCATCTTGGCTGCTCCCACCACCTGCTCAGCTCTCCAACTGCTGTTCATTAAATATGGCTGCTGGCTGGTCAGGCCATGCTCTCCTGATGGTGGTGGAGTGTCACTACTGGAATGGTAGTTTCTCTTTCAAATCAGGCTGCAGCAGGTGTCCTGGCACTGCTCGGGCCCCAGGGGGCTGGCTTGCCAGCCACAACAATTTTACTCGGCCTCTGAAACAGGCAAAAACTGGAGAATCTCTAAGTCAATGATTGGCTGAAAACTCCCAGAGGCTTAGAAAGTCATAGTAAGGATATACATGGCCAGCTGCTGTTGTTCCTATAGAATACTATTCTCCTAAAGAAACTTATGGAGATAAAGAGGCTGTTATGCATTGCGATGGAACCGTACTTGCAAAAGGGCTCGCTAGCAAACATACGGAATAGTGTAGCTTGGAGCGCATCACAATAGAAGGTTTGGATCCTAGAATGAACCAGTAGATTGATCTGGATCCTAGTACTAGCCAATTGTAAAACAATACTCTGTAAATAGCCTATCGTGGGATGTGGGGTGTGTGTTGGGCAGGGCCGGCTTGCTCACTAGGCGAATTAGGCAGACTGGCCCTTAGGGGCGCCAAACTGCACCCGCCCATCAAAAGCCCCCCCCACGAAAAGCCCTTGCCGGGCCCGCCACCAAAACAAGGAGGGGGGCGGCTGCCCACCGAGGGCTTGGCTGGTGGCTCAGTGGCGGGCTCCTTCAGGCACCATTGGGGCTGGGCTGGGCTGGCGGACCAGCTGACTCGCTCTCAGCGGCACAGCGTCTGGCGGGCAGCTAGGCAGCTCTCCTCCGGCTCCTCTTCCTCTCTCCTGGCAGTGGCGCACCCCAACTCAGCCACCTCCACCTGGTGACCTTCCGCTGCTGCCACCTCCGAGGCTCCCCTGACAAAGCCGCCGCAGCCTCCCTCCCCAGCAGGAGCATGCGCACGGCTCAGGCCCAGCTGGTGGGGAAAGGGCGGCAGGCAGCTGCGCTCACCGTGATGGCTGCTCCCTCCACTTGGTGCCGGCACCTGCACTGTACCGGCAGTGGCGAGGAGGGGGGAGGGCCAGGGAAGCATGCACACTGGCCAGGGCACACAGGTGGCAGCGGCAGGCAGCAACAGCAGGGGGAGCCGCTCCTCTGAGGCGCTATGCTCGGGCAGCTGCCATCGCCTCTCCTGCCGCTCCTTTGTGTGCCGCCTTCCCGCAGCCCGTGCCAGGCGGGGTGGAAAGGACGCTGCTGGGAGCAACGCCTTCTGTGCCTCTTCCCGCCCCAGCCTGATCCTTCCTTGGAAGCCACCTGGTCCTCCGGGGACAGAAGACGTGCCGTCTCCCTGATGAGGGGCATGAGTCAGGGGGATTGGACTGAGGGCTGAAACTATTTAATAAACATGAGCTAATCACTCTATGCATCTGAACCCAGTACATTTCAGAGGCTATATACTTCAATAATGATAATAAAGGCATGGAGAAGTCACATTATCAAATATTTGCAGACCAGGATATTTTAATTGCTGGCCATTCCATCCAATTTACACTCAGCTCAACACAGTCATAAATAAACTAGGCTTATTAACTCCACTTGTTCATAAAAATATACAGGATAAATCCCACATTAAGAAGAAGACAACCAGGATATAAATTAGCAGGAAGAAAGTTAAGGACTTGGGTTCAGACTCCAAATTTAAATTTGTGCCTCAACTGAATCAAGTTGCCCTAATTGTTTTCCCATATAAGAGACGTGTGCCATCCTGGGCTCAAATAGAGCAATAGTACAACATCTGGGATATCTTCTATAGATCCCATTATGGCAAATAGACCTAATAAAAGTTGAAACTCTTCCGGGAAGATACTATGTAAAGAGGCTCTTACTAAGCTTTGTTTCGAACAGGATCACTTCTGCAATTAAGAGGAGGAAAGTACTAAATGAGTGTGGAATGAGAGCACTGAGAGTCTTCACTGACAAAACAATTAAGCCTTTACTAAGAAGGTAAAAACTCAAAAAGCCCCAAATCAAGAACTGCCTTCTAGTGACTCCATCTCTGGATCCAAAGACATTGGGACAGCACTTTTGATCTTATTAGCTCATTCCATATTCTCTCAACTGAAGAACTGAATTATTGACAATTATTGACGGATTAGAAACATTACAAAATGAGTTACTGGCTGTAGGAGATCTAGATAGTTCTCTGCTCTGGTGCCAAACTTGCCCCGTGCTGAACCATGGAGTTACGAAGGATGAAATGAGAGCTGAGATGAATAAAGCGAGTTTGGTAGCAGACTCATGATGAGGCTACAAGAACATCTTATGGGACATTTATGAAATCCTATGAGGTGGCAGTGAAAGCTGCAAAGAAGGAATTCTATGTGGCCACCATTGTGTCTGCTAGCGCCAACCCAGCCCAATTATTTAGGATAATTAGATAGATAGCATCCCTTCTAGGGAATGCAAAAATATAGTAATCCAGCACTTAGTGCCAAGGCTTTTGCAACCAATTTTGCAGATAAGATTTTGTCACTCTGCCAGGAACTGCTGGCCAATATTGGTACAGTAAAGGAACTGGAGATCCATTGGCCATCTTCAGGTCCAGTGATGGACCACTTCAACTGACTCTCTCAGGATGAGGTTGACAGGATTCTGGGTGCTATGTAGCCCACCACTTGCCTCTTGGATCCATGCCTATCTTGGCTTCTGAACGCTGGTGGTGACAGGATATGGCAGCTATCATCAACTTGTCCCTAAGCTCAGGGACTTTTCCAGGGGTACTAAAGGAGGCTGTGGTGAGATCACTCTTGACAGCTTCAAAAGGGAATTAGATAAGCATATGGAGTAGAGATCCATCAGTAGCTATTAGCCACAAGGTATAGACATGTAAAAATTTTGCCACTGACTCAGGCTGATTTTGCACTAGAGTTGCCTCAATGTTGCGCTGTCATTTGCCTTGATACTATTGGTTAATTTCACACCCGAAGCTGCGGGGCTGCATTTTGACTCGCGGCTTTGCCCTATTTCCCCCGCAGTTTCGTGATCCTGTTTTTTGAGGATCATGAAACTGCGGAGGAAATCGGGCGAAGCTGCAGGTTAAATGCAGCCCCATGGCTTCAGGTGTGAAATTGACCAATAGTATCGGGGCAAATGGCAGCGCAACATCGAGGCAGCTCTAGTGCGAAATCAGCCTCAGTTATATTGTCACCAGTGTTGTTAAGTAAAAACAACAGTTTATATGCATTAGGAAAATCCAGAATGCGGGATAAGATTGAAGATAAAATACTTTGCCTGATATTGTCATAATGACATTCTAACAACACATGGGACACTGTTTCAGTAGTTCCATTTAAACAGGGGCAATGTCTATTAATAAGTGATATACCTTGAAATCTTCCAGTTAAAATAGCTGACGAAAACGTTAAGCCTGGCAAGAGAAAAAATTCTGCGGATTTTTGGAGTTTGTAATTGGTAAAAATAACTGGGGAGAAGTCCTACAGTGGGGAGTATCCCATGGCTAAGAGGAGAGCAGGTCTTATTGGCTGCATTGTATAAATTGACTAGCTCTATCTCCAATACTCTGTTCCTTATTTTTTGGAATGCCTCTGATTCTGAAAGTAAAAGGAGGGATTCAATGGGAATATTCAGAGTTCCCAGTTTACTCTCTATAGTTGCTTGCCAAAGTGAAGACTCAGATTCCATTAAAAGCTGGTAAATATAGCTGGAAGGGTCAGAGTTATAATGCAGCTGAAGCCAGTATTTAAAGGTCACAAGCCACGCCCAAACATAGGGCTGCATATGGCCACATTCCAAACATAGGACTGCATATGGAACACAGGATGGAACGCCCAGTATTTTCCGTAAAAAGGACAGATGTGTCTGTTCTATGGATTTGTTTACTGTATCAATCCATATAGGGACACCATAGAGCAGCTGGGGCCTTATTTTCAAGTTCAAGACTTTTAGTGCAGCCGGTACATATTGATTCCCTCAGTCAGAAAACTAAAATCATAGGAGTGCATTGATATTTGCCTTGGAGTTATTAATTGTCACTATTCGCTGGTGAACCCAAGATACGGTGGCTTGAAAACAAAGGCCTAAATACTTAAAAGTTTTAACTTGTTCAAGCTCATAGTCACCTACTCTCCAGATAAATTGCTTTCTGGA
>NW_015172586.1:94201-159390 GCF_001447785.1 Gekko japonicus
AATTTATAACCTATCTAAAACAAAGCTAGCTAAAACCAAGATGGCGGTCCTCTGAACGTCCCAGTCTTGCCCATAATGCAAAAGAAAGTATTTAGGGCTTTGGCAGTCCATGCCCATATCCAGATGTCCTCCCGGGCGTCGATGGTATACTGATGCATTGGTGGTCTAGTGGTGGTGGCGGCTCCCCCTCCCCACATCAGACACCACATGAGGTAGGTGGAGCTGAGAGAACTCATTCAAGAACTGCTCTTTCAAGAATAACTCTGACAGAACTACGGCTTGCCCAAGGTTATCCAGCAGGTGCAAGTGGAGGAATGGGGAATCAACCCCGGTTCTCCCAGATTACAGTCCACACATTTAACCACTACACCAAATTGGCTCATAATCATAATCAACCATGTAAAAGATGAAGCTTCTATCACAAATTGGTTAAGGAGAAGGCAAATCAGGGGTCATTTCGTAGAAAAAGTGTAAAAATTTTGCCACTGACTCAGGCTGATTTTGCACTAGAGTTGCCTCAATGTTGCGCTGTCATTTGCCTTGATACTATTGGTTAATTTCACACCCGAAGCTGCGGGGCTGCATTTTGACTCGCGGCTTTGCCCTATTTCCCCCGCAGTTTCGTGATCCTGTTTTTTGAGGATCCTGTTTTTTGAGGGTGGGGAGAGGCAGGGAGGAAGCAACTTACCCTCCCTCTTTTCCTGCCTCCTCCTGGCTGAATGAGGGCCAGAAGCAGGGTGGCCAGAAGCAGGGGGCGGGGCTTCGTCATGTGCCCCGCCCCCGTACCTCACCCGGGGGAACTGCAATCCCCCGCGATCCCCCTCGAAATGACCTCTGATGCTAATATAACTTCTTTTAAAGAAACCCATATTCAGTTATAGTATGCTAAACCTACTGAGCAGCCAGTATTCACTGTGCTTTACTACATGACCTCTAAATATAAAACAAGAGGCATGGCCATCTATGTAAGGCATCCATCACTAAAAATAGATCACATGTTTTTGAGATAAGGAAGGACAGTATATTTTGATTAAAGGTAACTTTAACAACCTGAAAAACACCAAGGAAATATATATGCACCAAATAACCACCAAGATCTTTTGGGGGGAATTTCACAACACCTTGCTGCTTTAATGGAGGGGAACCTAATCCTAGGAGGAGAATTCAGCAGTTCTGGAGAAACATCTAGTCATAACCAGCATCAAAGAAAGCAAGGGGAGATCGCTTAGCTCCCTGTTTCAAAAGACCCTGATTTGTTTTCAATCAATAGATATATGAAAGTTGCACTGTACATCTGAGAAGAATTTTAGGTACTTCTCCCATGTTTATAATATGTATTTTACCATTGATCTGTGATCTCAAGAACTTTAGCAACAAGAATTAATGACCTGGCATTGAGTAGGTTCAAATATTCAGAACACATACCAGTTTAACACCATTATTTATTTATTTAAATGTATTTAACTCCCTAAAAAAGAGATAGGGCCTAAGAAAGGAATTGATTAATAACTCTAAAACTAGGGAGAAATTATATAGAGGATTAATATCTGTAAATAGCAAAAACTTATTTTAGGGAGATTGCCACTCATCTTTATATCTTAATAAAATAAAGGAGAAAGAGAAGAACAGAATGTCTCCAAAAATAATTTGATTGGAAAGACAATAATAGCATAACCACCCACAATCCCTTTTGAAAGTGATTAAGTTAGAAAAAAACTTGAACAAATGTGATAATGATTGCGATCCCTAAACTCTCAAAATATTTTCTTAATGAGCTCATACAATCTCATCAGCTTGTTGAATCTAGACTTCAAAATCTCGACATTTGTACTAGCAAGCCATCTGTAGGGTATAATTAGTAAGTGAGACATTCACAGTAGATAATGTGTGAATCAGTTTGCCTCTGGCCCCATTACCTTCAAGTGTGGCATAGGACACTATTGGCTTGGCTGAAGAAGGGTCAGCCAATCAGAGAGGGCAGCAGGCTGCTTGTTCAGCCATACCCTCTCACAGACATTTTGCTGCAGCTGACCCTCCCTTCCACCCTAGAGACAATGTGAGATTAGCTGGTGGCTATTGGAGGACTGAGCAGGAATTCGAGGGGGGGGGGAGTTCCAGACTGGCCTAGTGCAAAGCCCTCTTTTCTCCTGCTCCATGCTGTCACAGTGCACAGAATGTTGTCACTTAAATAGGCCTGGTTGTAAACTGGTTATGCTACAGCAAGAAACAATTAATTCATTAACATACACATTTGTTAAATCATGCATGGGCGGCGACCAGGAAGCTTATTTTATATGGCAGAAGCATATTCATGAGAAGAGAACAGAGAAAACTGAGAGGGAGAAAAATGCTTATGGCTCTGTTGATATGCTAGAAAAATAATGCAGCCTATACAGGAAATGTCAGGAACACATATGGAAAAGGCAAGACTTGAAAGATACATTTTAATAGAGTTATTCTGCCAAAGATAAACATGTGACAAATGAGAGATTCTTCATAATCTGTGCAATGGATTCCTTGTCACACTTCTTTCACTGTTTGATGTATCCCTCTGCTTGCCTCTTATTTATCTCAACGTTCAGGAAGGATCTATGAAATATTTTTTCTCTCTTTATCTCGTAGCAGAGAAGAGAAGCCTTTGTAAGGCAGCACTGTGGTTGACCAGTTGGCATTTTCTGGGTCTTGAAATGACTTACAGAAACTCTATTTCTAAGTGGGGTTGATTAGAAAATCTGCCCAATTTCTCCCTGGATTCTGGGATTCCATATTATTAGAAATCTTTAGCTCAGCAATATTCATCTATATACTATTAGCAATGTGTGGCCTCCATCTGCAAATATCTAAATCTGAGGATAGGGGTCACATGGAGGCTAAACAGATTTTTCAGCAAACTTGGGGCACTCCTCAGGATTGCAGAAAAATCTGAACATTTAATCTTCCCCTAGATAGATAGATAGATAGATAGATAGATGATAGATAGATAGATAGATAGATACACACACACACACACAAAGGGTTTAAATCCCCCCCAAAGTAAAGTAGTATTCTCTGTGGAAGTGTAGAAAACACACCTCAGGTGGTCGGCAGCAGGGCAGGGGAGCCACACTGGGGTTAGTGGTTGCACAGCCTAGGGGCCTCACCGGCAGCTGCTCTGACCTGGTCAGGAGTGGTGCAGTGTTCCAACATGGAAAAATAAACTAAAATAAATACAGCTTGTTAGATCCTACCATTATGTTCCATCAACAGTTATGTGTTCTTCTGGCATACGGCAAGACACTCTTGAGTTAATGCATTTTACATCAGCAGAAAGTGCCTTGTTGTGAAGGAACACATAGGGGTATGGTCTGCTGCTATGGAAAATAGCATGTTCGACTAAGGGTCTGACCCAATTAGGTTCTTCTTTTGTTCTTATACTAAGAAGAAAGGATTGCAGGACTGAATTCTTCAAATGAGTTGCTGAAGCAATTACTCTGTGGGATAAACTACATATTCCGTTGGAGATTCTTGACTGGATCATTGCTTGTATTTTATGCTTAAAAAGCAGCTAAGGAGAGCATGATTTGGGTTAGCCATATCCAAGTCCAGTAGCACTTTAGAGATCAACAAGATTTTCAGGGTATGGGCTTTCAAGAGTTTAAGCTTCCTTAATCAGATACAAGAAGGAACGAAGATCTCTGAGCCCTGATATCCCAGCCAGAAGGTGGGAGGGGTGATGAAAAGAAGGGAGTCAGTCTGCAAAGCTACAATGCAAAATGTAATCAACTTGATTTGAGTAAAGGGGGAAATGATTAGGGGCAGAAAGTTACCAACTGTATAGAGATAAGAATCCCATGTCCCTATTCAGCCCTGGGGGGGGGGTCCGTTGTTCTGAATATTATTTGGATTGGGGCTGTGATACTGGGAAAGGGTAGGTATATTATTGTTCATTTATATTTCATTATATCATATTATGTCAATATTGCTATTATCATCTTACAATTACTTAATAAAATGTTGAATTGTAGAAAGAAAGAAAGAAAGAAAGAAAGAAAGAAAGAAAGAAAGAAAGAAAGAAAGAAAGAAAGAAAGAAAGAAAGAAAGAAAGAAAGAAAGAAAGAAAGAGCTTATCCAGGGTGTTAAACCACAGGTTTTTCTTTGTTTGTTTTGCTTAGAACATCACTAGTCATGCAAGTATGGTAGGTTTGCCAGTCCACAGTGTCCTCATGATCTCTTTCATAAGGAGTTGCTACTATTCAAGAAGTCTGCATAACGGTCCCATTAAGACTACTAACAGATTTGGTTGCTCACCAGATCATCTCCTGTTATTGCTGACTATTTGGGACTGAAAGAACTGAGGTTGTCAAGTACTTGGCAGGTGACAGTACATAGCTTGAGTCCAGTGGAGTCTTTCCATGAACGAAAGGAGGCGTTATCACAGATCCACCCCTCCCAGTGCAGATCTGCAACTTCCCACTCATGCTGTTCCCTGGGGGTTCCCTGCCTGCAGGAGCAGCACTTTGGGTTGTTTCAGGAGGATGAAGACTACAAGTCCCATACTGCTGTCAGAAATCCCTTCTGTCAGCAGAAATGAACATTGGATCATATTGAGCTGCATTCACAAGTTTGGGGTTGCACAGTCATGCACTGATTCATACAGAATAATAGATACAGAATAATAACATAGGACGAAATATCACAGATGTGAAAACTGCATTTCATGTCTGCCTGTTTTATTTTTGGATGTCAAAGTAGTGCTTTGAAATATTACTTGACTTCATCCTGATTTACCACTGAGCTGGGTGATCTAAAGAGGGCCAGAAGGTGTCTAGAAATACAGCGGTGGAAAACTCATGCTGAATCTGACAGAGCATGCCAGAGAGCCTATTGAAGACCTATGAAGTGGCAGTGATAGTACCAAAGAAATGTTATTTCTTTGAGACCATTGCATCAGCTAGTTTACAATCATACCAATTGTTTAAGGTATCTCAATATCTGCTGACTCCTAAATCTGAACCTTTATTGTCTCAGGACAAATGAGTTCACTGCAAGTCATGGATATAACCAGAAATACAGGAGAACATGCTGGCCTTTACCAGAAAGACTACAGAGGATGTTGTGGCATACATAGTTAAAACAAACCTGGCCTCTCAGGGAAGCCTGCCAAGAAAAGCATCTAGAGACCCAGAAAATAATAGCCTTGAAGATCAGTAAGAAGAAGACAGAGTGGCAACAATTATATGTCCTAGTATAGATTAGAAGATGTCTGACCCATTTTCAACAGATACAGTTTGTTGAGACCCAGGAACAGAAGTGTCTGAGAACTGCAAGAATGTCCAATATCACAGAAGTGAAGATATGATTCAAGGATGGGAGTACTGGATGAGGATCAAAAGATATTTGTATGTATGAGAAACATGTAATCATTGTTTTTAAATAGAACTTATTAAGATAAAAAGTAGTAAGAATGAATTAACATTTTATATATACACTAAAAAGATATTTAAGTATTAATAACCTCGCATAGTGTTTGAAGTTTAAGATAATCATTTAGCCAAGAATGTGCACCTTTATTAAATGGTACAGTCAGCTACTGTTAGGAGATTATTTTTAAATCCTGCAAATATGGGAAACTGTATTGATCAAGAGTTTCTTCACAGAAGGGGCTCTTTGCATGTGACCTGCTTGCTTCTGGGGGAAGAAACCTTTATGGACTAATGTAATTCCTCTCCTTTAATTATATATGTAACAATTATAGATGGATGGTATAATGCTTTGTTGATTTAAGTCTATGTTAAGAAAGCAATTATTATACTTTAATTTTTTTAAAAAACTCAGAATCTAAGCAGAGACTCTATTATAGTATTTACTTGTGTGCTATACCCTGAACAAATCTACAGCATTACAAAGGTGTACCTCTGGCTAGGAAATAAATGGTCTGGTACAGGAAAGCTAACTACATGTTTAGAGTTTAAGTGCATACTTATACATAAATCAGGACTGACGAGAGTGAGCCAGAACAATACCTTCGCAAAGATTTTTGCTGATAAAATAATCCAAATAGGCTCTGATCTAGATTTTGGCTATAATATAAGCCGGCAGAAGTAATGCCATTGTCTGGTCTGCTTATGGACCTTTTTGGCCCAGTTATCATGACCGAGGTTTGCAGCGTCCTGGGATCTGTGAAGACCACTACTTGTGTACTGGATCCTTGCCTATTCTCACTTCTGAAATCATGTAACAATTATATTAATGAGCCTTTGATGCCCATCAGAAATCAATCACTAACTCGTGGGACCTTCCAATGTTCTCTCTAAGGTGTGGAGTATTGTGAGCAAAAATTCTACTTTGTGAGCCAAAACAACTACTAGCATTAAAATTGTGAGCAAGCCTACATTTGACTATGAGCCTGAACTCATTTGGGATAACAGAAGCTATAATCAACAGTGCCTCTGAGCTCACCTGTCAATCCCACTATTTCCCCATATCACCATAGTACTATCTTATGAGAAAAATCAGTAAATCAGACGGATTCATTTTACATTTCAGTTGCAGCACCTTAACCACAGAACAGTAGCAATACCAACTACCTAGCCCTCCATGGCAGTAGACCTGGCCCCCAGAGAACAGGTCTACCTCCCATTGTCTTCTACAGGGTAGATTTGGCCACCAGAGAACAGGTCTACCCAATATAGGCCTCCAGGCTGGTAGATCTGGCCACTGGAGAACAGGTCTGCCTGCCACCAGCTTCCCTGGTGGTAGATCTGGCTGCCAGAGAACAGGTTTACCCACTCTGGTCCACTACGGGGGTAGGTCTGGCCACTGAAGCAGAGGTCTTGAGCATGTTGGTGTTGTAGCCCAAGTTGCTGAGGAGGACCATTGTGTATGGGGGAACTGCTGTGAAGGGGGGCTTACCACTTCTGCCACTGAGAGAGGCCAGCAGGGCTAACTCCCTGTCCAAGAAGTTGCTGGGGAACAGGAGGAGCATTGGCTGCAACTCCTGTTCACAGCACCCAGGCCTGACTGCTCCTGCTGCAGGAGAAAGAGGTTGGGGCTGAAAAATGAGTTCATGGCTATGGCAGCCAGCCAGGTGCTCTGGCAGGGCTGGCATTCCTCCTCATGGGGTGAGGAGAGGTTGCCTGCCAAGCCAATCACTGCTGGGGACTCCAGACTGGTTGGAAAAGAAGAGTCAGATTCCAGCAAGTGATGGGGGCAGCCTCCCTCCCTGTACCACTGCAGAGGGGAAGCACCTTTGCGGGAGGGATGCAGTAGGATGGGGCTGGCCAGAATATCATCACCCTGCATTGAGCTGGAAATCTTTGTACTATTGGCTAAAAATTAGTGCACCAGCACATGCTAGTGCACCTTAGTGGGGAAACTGGGGCCTTTCCTTGGCCACACAAAGAGGAAGTTATCTATCTGCTACTTAAAAAAAAAATCCCTACAGAAAAAATGATGTGGCCAGTTATTACCCAGTCTCTAATCTTCCATTCCTGGACAAAGTGAGTAAGAGAGAAGTAGCAGACCGACTTCTTGGATAATGCCATCTGCTTTGGACCCTTTTCAGTCTGGCTGCAGGCAAGGTTATGGGACGGAGGCAACAGGTCTCTTTAGTTGATGATGTCAGTCTAAATATAGATAAAGCTCATGCTCTTACTGGATTTATCTATACCCTGACATACAGTAGATAATGCCATTCTGTTGAGGTGTTTGGATGGCGAAGTAGGTATCAGGGGATATGTTTTGGACTGGTTTAAATGTCTCATGGATCGGACTGAAAGAGTTGCCATTGGAAATCAGTTATCCTCAGATTGGGATAACTCTGTGTTGTGGGGGGTTCCAAAGGACACAATCATATCCCCCATATTATTCAACCTCTATCTAAAACGTTTAAGAGAAATCATTCGTAGCTTTGGAATTGTATATCATCAATATGTTGATGACATTCAGTTCTATATCTCTCTATCCAAATCTCCTGATCATGCAGTAGAGATCTTGAGCCACTGCCTGACTGTTGTGCTTAAAAGGCTGAAGGAAAACAAGCTGAACTGAACCTAGGCAAGATGTAAGTAATGCTTGTTGACACCATGCTTCCCACTTTTGATGGGGTTCAGCTGACCCTTAATGACTTAGTTAAAAACCTAGGGGTTAAACTGGTCCCAGTACTATGGCTATCAGCAAGCAAGCAAGCAAGCAAGCAAGCAAGCAAGCAAGCAAGCAAGCAAGCAAGCAAGCAAGAAAGAAAGAAAGAAAGAAAGAAAGAAAGAAAGAAAATGTTTCCCCCCCTAGCTTAGTTTTGACCTGAAAATGGCCCCCTTCCTTGACTCAACTGAGTTGGCCACTTGGATCTATGCTGTGGTAATATCGAGACCAGACTACTGTAATGCACTCTGCATAAGTCTCCCCTTCAAATCACCTTCCAGAAAATTTATAGTTCTGCTTCTGAATGATTTGTAAGCTTCCAGTTCATACACAATACAATATGCTGCTGATAGCTTGAAATGAAATAGTCTGGACTTTCCTAACACATCACTAGTTTGACCATATGCCTCTTTAAGAGAAGTTCAGAAGATCTGATTTGAACCAGTTCTGAAACAGACGTTACAGTTGCTCACCTAACAGACTAAAATACTACTGCAGGAGCTTAAAAAACAAGCTGAATTATCAGTTCACTTTAGAGTATTCCTTATGATCATAAAAATAACATGGTACTAGAAGTGAAATAGTAAATGATGGAAGGAGGCAAAGCATCACCAGAACTGAGCATCTCTGGAAACGTAGAAGAAAACTGGAAAATATTCCAGCACTGCTTTTCTCTGTATTTGCTTGCAGTGGGTGCCAATGAGAAAGAAGACAAAAGGTAACTTTAGTTCTTACCATTGTTGGGTGTGAAACTAATATATTTAACAGCCCACAACTAACAAATGACGAACAGGCTAATTATAAACATGTATTGCATGAATTTGAAGAATACTGTAACCCTCGTAAAATGAGATCTTTGAGAGGTAGCCTTTCAGCCAAAAATCTCAAAAAGACTGTGAAACGTCTGAAGCATTTGGCACTATTTTGAAGCTATTAAGCCAATTTTGCAATTTGGGGGCATTAAAAGATTCTTTGATAAGGGACAGGATTGGCATTGGTACTAGAAACGACAAACTCAGAAAATGCTTTTGGAAGAAACAAATTTAACTTTAGAAAAAAGTAGTCCAAATTTGCAAAATAAAAGAAATTTCTCAGTCATACAAAGGGGTCAAAAACATGAGACAGTGGATAGAATAGAATCTTCAAAAGTACACACTGTGAAAAGCTCAATTGGCACTTGTGGCACACCATGCAGACCACAACAATGCCCAACATTGGGGGAGGGGAATTCAGAAACTGGGGGAGGGGGAGGAACCATTTTGCCTTCTATGTAAGCAGAAACAATTTGTGCATAGCATGGCCAGGGAATTGTTCCAGCAGCTCACATGAATTTTTTATAGGGACAGATATGACCTCACTTCATGTCTGAACTATCACCCTCAAGACAAATGGCACTTTTGTGAATTTTAAGCTACACTGGTGTGCCAGCCAGTGTTACCCTTGAATGCGTAATAGAGGAACTGAACAGCAAAACTGAGACAATTGAAGGTATACAAGTAAAACTCAGGAGATGCAGTAATGATATCATCTCCACCATGCAGTTTTATAAATTGAATTCAGAAGTCAATAATAACCTGGGGATTAATTTTTTTGTAATTGTATATCACCATAGAATACTTGTTCTTGGACTGTGAACTTGACGAACACTGGGGCTGCAATCACACACACTAAATAATCCACTTTCAATGCACTTGTCAACTGGATTTTACTGTGTGAACTGGAAAAATCCAGTTGGAAAGTAGATTGAAAGTGGATTGAAAGGATTATTTAGTGTGTGTGATCACAGCCTGGGTCTCATAAAAATGTATTCCTTAGAGGGGCAGGATATACTTATTGAGAATATGTTCCCAGATTGAAGTGTGGCCACTGGAGCAGGCCTGTGAGGTCTGAGCAGTGTCAGGAAACTTCAGACAGCTCTACTGGAAGACAACACTAATGGGCTATCAAGGGTGAAGAGAAACATCAGGGTGGCAGAACCTGCATTGGCAAGCCACACATTAAGGATGCAGTGAGTTACTGAGGAGGGCATGGAGGTGACAACGGAAGGTGTCCAGGAGGCTGTGGACAGAGTAACAGCTGGGAGAGGCAAAGCAACTCTCGGCCACAGGCTGTGGGACTGAGATGGCAGCTGCAGGAAAAGCCTCTGGAAAGACAGCACTTGCTGTCAAGGGTGATGGAGCTCACCAAGAAAAGGTGAGGCAGGCATAGGAGATATCTCTGGGAACTGAGGTCAAAGAAGTGGCACGGGTGAGAAGGCCCTGAGAGGGGAGTACAGGACTGTGGGAAGGCAAAAAAAGAAGAAGAAGATTTGCCCTTGACAACAAGGGATAAGATAGCTGGGGAAATGGCTGCAGCGAAGTATTGTTCCAGTCTTGATTGCCACCTAGGGTTTTGTCAGATACCTTTAGATAAAGAAAGAGCATGGCTTTGTACATTTAACACTCCACTTGGATGGTATTGCTTTCTCAGACTCCTGTTAGGATTAATGTCTGCATGAGAGATATTTCATAGAACTAGGGGCAAACGCTTGAACAGTATAACTACAGCCTTAAGGAAGCACTGGAAAGAATCAGAACAGGAGGAAAGTGTCAGATACCTTTAGATAAAGAAAGAGCATGGCTTTGTACATTTAACACTCCACTTGGATGGTATTGCTTTCTCAGACTCCTGTTAGGATTAATGTCTGCATGAGAGATATTTCATAGAACTAGGGGCAAACGCTTGAACAGTATAACTACAGCCTTAAGGAAGCACTGGAAAGAATCAGAACAGGAGGAAAGAAGTTGAATAAAGAGAAATATAAGTTTAGAGTTAATGAGGCAACTTGTTTGGGAAAGCAAGTAACATCACAAGGTATTCAAATTGATTCCCCAAATGCTGAGACCATCACAGAGATGCCACCATCAACAGATAATTTGTTGGAGAACGTACACCAAATTTAGCTGGGAATATGAAACAAAATGATGAATCTGAGAAATGTAAAGAGCTATTTTAAAAAGTCCAGTGCTCAGATACTATGAAAGCAAACACAAAACCAAAATATCAACAGATGCTTCAAAAGAAGAAACTGGATCTACTGGAGAGCAGTGGCATATGCCTCAAGGGCACTCACATAGACAGAATGCCAGTATATACAGATAGAAAAAGAAACTCTACCTTGGTCCAGGGCTGCAAAAACTAACAAACAAACAAGAAAGCACATAGACAGTTATGGGAGACCAGTGATAGTAAAAACCGATCACAAGCCACTAGTCTCAATTGCACAGAAAAGATTAGTGTACACACCTCACAGACTGCAAGTGTTACTTTTACAGCTGTAGCTATACAATATACAACTTCAGTACACACCAGGAACTGGTCCACTTCAGCCTCTTTTGCATCAATGATTGGGACATAGACTTGAATCACTGTGATGTTGAATGATTTGCCTTGGATTTTGACTGAGATCATTCTGTCGTTTTTGAGATTGTGGACCGGTTCTATGAAGACCGGTTCTATGAAGACCTATAACACCTCATAGAACTAACACCAAAAAATGATGTCCTCATCATCATAGGGGACTGGAATGCTAAAGCAGGAAGTCAAAAGGAATAACGGACAAGTTTGGCCTTGGAGAACAAAAGGAAGCAGGGCAAGGGCTAACAGAGTTTTGTCAAGAGAACACACTGGTCATAGCGAACACCCTCTTCCAACAACCGAAGAGGCAACTAGACACATGGACATCACCAGATGGGTAACACCGAAATCAGATTGACTATATCATTTGCAGTCAAAGATGGAGAAGCTCCATACAGTCAATATAAACAAGACCTGGAGCTGACTATGGCTCAGATCATGAGCTACTCATTGCAAAATTCAGACGAACTGAAGAAAGTTCAGAAAATCACTAGGCCATTCAGGTTTGACCTAGATCACATCCCTTATGAATATACAGTGGAGGTGAACAATAGGTTTAAGGGACTAGCTTTGATAGAGTGCCTGAAGAACTATGGTCAGAGGTTCATGACATTGTACAGGAGGCAGCAATCACCACCATCCCAAAGAATCAGAAATGTGAGAAAGCAAAGTGGCTGTCTGATGATGTTTTACAAATAGCAGAGGAAAGAAGGAAAGCGAAAAGAAAAGGTTAAAAGGAAAGATTTACCCAACTGAATGCAGATTTCCAGACAACAGCAAGGAGAGATAAGGAGGCTTTCCTGAATGAACAATGCTAAGTAATAGAGGAAAACAATAGAATGGAAACGACTAGAGATCTCTTCAAGAAAATTGGAGAAATCAAGGGAACATTCCATGCAAAGCTGGCCATGATAAAGGACGAAAATGGTAGGGACCTAACAGAAGCAGAAGAGATTAGGAAAAGATGGCAAGAATACACAGAAGAACTATATGTGAAGTTAAATGGGCCTTAGAAAGCATTACTAACAACAAAGCTAGCGGAGGTGATGGTTTCCCAGCTGAGCTATTCAAAGTTTTAAAAGATGATGCTGTTAAAGTGCTGCACTCAATATGCCAGCAAATTTGGAAATAACAACAGTGGCCACAGGATTGGAAAAGGTCAGTTTACATTCCAATCCCAAAGAAGGGCAATGCCAAGGAATGTTCAAACTATTGCACAATTGCAGTCATTTCACATGCTAGCAAAGTCATGCTAAAGATCCTACAAGCTAGGCTTCAGCAGTACGTGGATAGAGAACTGCCAGAAGTACAAGCTGGGTTTTGAAGAGGTAGAGGAACTAGAGATCAAATTGCCAACATTTGCTGGATTATGGAGAAAGCAAGAGAGTACCAGAAAAATATCTACTTCTGCTTCATTGACTATGCTAAAACCTTTGACAGCAAAGGATGAGATGGTTAGACAGTGTTATCGATGCAATGAGCATGGAATTAAGCAAACTCCGGAGCATGACAGAAGACTGGAGGGCCTGGCGTGATGTGGTCCATGGGGTCGCGAAGAGTCAGACTTGACTGTGCAACTGAACAACAGCAACAACACCAGGAAGGCACCTGAATGTAGCAGATGCACCTTCCAAAGTGCAATGGCAATAATTCCTGACAGCCAGGTTGAATCCTGATAGGGAATTTACAGTGCCATGGCATTCAAATATCTGCTTCCAGAAGCACCTGCTAAAAGACTGAAGGTAGCAAGACTGAGAAACATCTTTGCCTGAGGTCCCGAGATCTGCTGACAGTACAGGGGTACATGAAGATTGGCCTGATTCAGTATAAAACAGCTCTAACAGACTTCAATAGAATTAAAAGGGTGTAACTGCTAAGGATAGCACTGTAAATTCCCTATCAGGATTCAACCTGGCCGGCAGGAATTATTGCCATTGTTCAGCCTCTTGCCCTCAAGCATGTACTCATTCTGAAAGAGTGAAGGTTCAGAGAGAATTGCCAGAACAATTTTTTTATAAATAATCTTTAACATTGTCGGAGCCAAAGGTAAGGGTTGAGCAAAAGGTTTCCTGGAGGGAAAAAACCTCTTATCTTTTTACCTTTTTGCAGCACTATTCACAGTCCCTGCTGCTGTTGCTTTTAGAGCTTCTTCTTCTTCTTAGAGTGATCCCAGGCAATTAGGGGTCATGTTATGACTGTGATGTCATCTGTGATGTTATAGATAGATGGACAGGAAAATCTGGCTATATGACAGTGTCACTGAGGACATAATCACAACACTCAGTTTCCTTCTTTCTGAATAGGGGAGGGAGAGAGAAGAGAATGTGGCTATCTCCTAGGCTGCTGAACAAATTCTTAGGCCCCGTTCACACAGAGGATTTGTCGCGCTAAAGGCGTGAATGCCATGCGGATTTTCAGTGTGCGATCACACCATAACATCTGGGTAGCGTAGCACACTCATGGCCAACCTGTGGCGTCCCGCCGAAGACACGCAGTAAAAATGTACCACGGAAAGTGCACTAGTATCCAGAAAACGTGGGGCAGGTGCGGGCATCTGATTGTGGGAGCGCTAGTATCCCGTGGCATCTGGCAGCCATCCACATCCCATCGCAAACTGGATGTTTTTTGTAAGCACATGTGCACAAACACGTAACTGAAAGCAGTGCTGCTCTGTGGAACTGCGCATGCGCACAAGTGTGAAACGCTTGCCGCGCCACTTCTTTGCCACGCTCCAGCATCACCATGTGATCACCAGGTAACAGCCTAAGCGCGAAGCCTCAGAGGACCATGTGATCGGGCTACCGCACTTAATTTTGCTCCAGGGCAAACAGCCACACCTCCCCCCGCATTATCTGGCCCATGTGACCGGGGCCTTAGTCAGAAGGAAAAGGTAGCGTGTTTCTGGTCTTGCCACACTGTGGAGGTTTCATTGCCCACCCCCTTACTGCAGGAAAAGGTAGCGTGTCTCTGGTCTTGCCACACTGTGGAGGTTTCATTGCCCACCCCCTTACTGCTGTCAGTAGTATTTCAAAGGAGATGCTCTCACCTTCTGTGGTACTAGCTCCTCACTTTCATGCACTTTTACCCACCTTTTGAAGAATGAGAATGGAAGAACTTTTAGCCAGTGGTAAAAAATGCTAACAAAAATTGGCATACACGCCCCATTTGGGCTCAGACATATTCAAAGTATCTCCAAATTCTACCACTTCATTGTAAACAAAAGACAAAGGTGAAAAGAACACCAGGATCTAAAGAATTCCATGTGCATGCAGCAAGCTCTCTCTCTCTCTCTCTTTCTCTCCATTTGCACACATATGCGTCTATGCTAATGTTCTCCTTTCTACCACAAGCTCTTATACTGCATTCAATGTCTCTCCAGAGGGACTTTTGCACAGAATTGGATTCTATTAAAGGCTAGAAGACCTTCTCATGTAGCTAGATCCTCGTCTGATATAAATTGGTATGATAGCACTTAGTCAACAATATGATGGATATCAATTGTCATCTCTTAAGAATCTAGCCTAAATATTCTGCCTGAAAAATAAGCAAAGGGGCAATATGCTACACTGTAAGGGGACTACAAAGATGGCAAAGAGGAATAACAATCTGTTGCCATCATTTACAATCTTATAAGCAAATTTATTCTTGTCCTTGTTCAGGCTCTGGGAGAATTAAAAAAGGGGGGGGAACACACAGTGCAACTCATTCTGCAAAGATGATGGTACTTTGGTAAGTACCTGCTGTGTAATGATCCATGCTGAACTCAGCTTTAGTACTTCAGTCTTCCAAAATAAATGTTATAAATATTACAGAGTGCTGTGCTAAGAGTTCTGAACATTACACTGGTTGGTAATGATACCGCAGTGTTATGAGATCTTTCTCTGGTTGTTGTAACATTATCGAATACTGCTCTTACAGATACCATTGGTGTGATTGCCACAAGTATTGCTGCATTTTGGTTTCACATTGTAAGAAGAATTTGCTGTCATAATTTCAATCACCCAAGCAGGCAAATCATAACTCGTTTTGTTTAGGATAACCCAGCAATTCTGGAGTCCTATATTTTGAGTCCTCCAGGCTCAGCTGTTATGCTTACCACAATCTGAATCCCCAGATTTTGGCAGAGGTCCAGAGGGCCATGGGCCACTTCCAGCTTTTCAGGCTGAGAAATGAAAAATGATGACAAACAAGGTGCTTAAAAGCAAGTTGAAGAAATAATCAAATGCCAAAAAATTAACAAGTGTCTACATTTGAGGCCACCTTTGAGCTTGAGGCCCAAGAAGGGTTACCACTGTCCAGGTGGTGGCTGAAGATCTCCTGGAATTACAATTGGTCTCCAGGTTACGGAGATCAGTTCCCTTGGAGAAAATGGCTGTTGTTGAAGGTGGACTTTGTGGCATTATACCACACTGAGCTTCTTCTGATCCGCAAGCCACAATGTCCCTAGACTCCACCCCCAAAATCTCCAGATATTCCCAACCCAGAGCTGGCAAATCTACCCCAAAGACTAATGTCCCTCTTGACTCTCCCCACAACTGGTTCTGCAGCTACCTGTTGAAATTCTGTGGCCAAATTCCACTATGGGTATAGAAAGTCACCCAGGTAGGCCTTTTCCACTGCTGCTGCACATTGAGTAACTTCTTTCATTGACACAAAAATCTCTTTCCTTGGTCAATCACTGCCTGTTTAGACTTGAACTATGTATATTTTTTGGATTTTTTGTCCAATATGTGTAAATGTGACACTTACATTGAATATTGTTTATGATGTGCCACCCATTCACCAAATTTGGACAGATTCTTTTGGAGCTTTCTGCAGCCCAGTGAGGGGTCAAGGCTCAGTGGTTGAGCATCCCCTTAGCTTTCAGAAGGTCCCAGGTTCAATCCCCACTACTGTCAATTAAAAGGATAAGGCTGTAGGTGATTTGAAAGACCTCTACCTGAGACTCTGGAGAGCTGCTGCCAGTCTAAGTAGACAATACTGACCTTGATGGAGCAGTAGTCTAATTTAGTATAAGACCTATGTGTTCACTTTTCTCCATCACAAAAACTTGATTTCATTGAAACACTAGAATATTTCACTGTTCACCCCTGATTCAAATAATTTATGAAACAGCTACAGTGTTACCAGTTGGAATATATTTCCATGAGATACTTAACTGGCTATTTCATACTAGGTGAAAACAAACAGATTATGCTTGCTCCTACCTGCTGACAGTTTATAATCTATAAAAGGATCCATCCACTTACACATTGGAGATTCGCGTCTGTTCTTGTATTGAATTGTTGTGAGTAGCTGCAAGAAATGCTTTTAGCAATGTTATTTATATGAACTGTGTATGATTTGTTGCATTTTTTGCTAACACAGATTGTTTCCAGTGCATGTGAGTAAGAGTATGGAAACCACAGCAACCTAAAGGGGTAAGCTGTTGGTTTGATTTGTACACTGACCTTGCGTGTTTATTGTATGGCTGTCCCTTTCTTAATAAGTCATGTATTTCATTGTAGAACACCCTGATGAAGGATGAACTTGGAAACGTTGTAATCAAACATCCGGACACAGCGTCACATTATTATATTATTTCTCCATTATTCTGTGGATTTTTCTATTGTAGTGTATTATTATTATTATTACACAAGTTCTCCATTTTGTATTTTTCTTATGTGGCTACTTTGTATTCGCTCCTGTCTATTACATGTTCTTTAGCATTTTGGCTATTTGTAAGTAGTGAGTCTGTTTACTACACTGATGTAGTATAAGGCCTATGTGTTCACTTTAGTCTTCTTTATCCCAAAAACTTGATTTTATTGAAATGCTAGAATATTTCACTGTTCACCCCTGATTCAAATAATTTATGAAACAGCTACAGTGTTACCAGTTGGAATATATTTCCATGAGATACTTAACTGGCTATTTCATACTAGGTGAAAACAAACAAACAAACAAAGGATGCTTGTTCCTACCTGCTGACAATTTATAATCTATAAAAGGATCCGTCCTCTTATACCATAACACTTGGGTTGACTAGGGATGGGCATGAATCAGCTCATGAACTAATGTTTGTCAAGAATTTTGGCTGGTTCATGGTTGGTGAAGCAATATTCATGAACTGAAGAACAGCCAAGAATGAAAATTCGATGAATTTTTATGCAATTCATATTGGTTCGTGAAGATCAAAAAGCAAAAAAATCTTGCTTCGTGCTCTTCATGAAAAACAGCTGCTTGGTTGAAATGACTCAGAGCCATTTAAACCATTTCTCTCTACTCCTCACTAAAAGCTGTGGGGAGCAGAAAGCAGGGGTTTAAATGGCTCAGAGTCATTTAAACCCCTGATTTTTGCTCCCTGCTGCTTTTGGCTCAGAGCCATTTCACCCTCTGCTTTCTGCTCACCACCAAAAATGGCAGAGGGCAGAAAGCAGGGGTTTAAATAGTTCAGAGATATTTCAACCAAACAGCTGCATGGCAGGGAACAGAAAGTTTAAAATGTCTAATGAACTGATATGAACTAGTTTTGTTCACAATCCAGCATAATACTATGTGGGTTGGTTTGTGGTTCAGCCACATGCCACTGACCAAACCACACACAAAAATGTGATCCATGCCCATTCCTAGGGTTTGCTCAGGAGCCTTTAGGGCCAAACAACACATTATGGCAGCCATGGGTCCAACCTATGACCACTGACATCATTTTAGAGAAAAATTTAGCTATTTTAAAATTGCTCTGAAGGCCTAATCCTGATCCATCCCATTCTGCAGTGGCACCAGGCAATCTTGTACCACCCCTCCCACCCTGTTTCAGTGCTTTAAAAGTTCTGGGGGGGGCAGCAAGATCTCCTGGTACAGCCATAGTGAGGGCCTTGCCGTAATGTTTAAACAGTTAAATTTTCCTGAGTCAGATTGAGGTGACGAGAGAGGAGGTCCTATGACTGAGAGACAACATAAAAATTGATAAATCACCAGGCCCGAATGGCATACATCCAAGAGTTCTGAAAGAACTCAGATGTTAACTTGTGGATCTCCTGACAAAAATATGTAATCTTTCATTAAAATCTGCCTCCATTCCTTGGACTGGAAGGTAGTTAATGTCACTTCCATCTTTAAAAAGGGTTCCAGAGGAGATCCAGGAAATTACAGGTCAGTCAGTCTGATGTCGATACCGGGTAAATTAGGTGGAAACTGTTATTAAAGAAAGAATTAGTAAGCACATTGATGAACAAAAACTACTGAGGCAGACTCAGCATGGGTTCTGTAAGGGAAGATCTTGTCTTACTAACCTGTTAGTGTTCTTTGAGGGGGTAATCAAACAAATAAATGTGGATAAGGGGGACACAATAGGTGCTGTTTACCTTGACTTCCAGAAAGCTTTTGATAAAGTTCCTCATCAAAGGCTCCTAAGTAAGCTCAATAGTCATGAGATAAAAGGACAAGTCCTTTTGTGGATCAAAAACTGGCTAATTAATAGGAAACAGAGAGTGAGTATAAATGGGAAGTTTTCTCAGTGGAGGGTGGTAAGCAGTGGAGTACCGCAGGGATCAGTACTGGGTCCGATGCTTTTTAACTTGTTCATTAATGATTTGGAGTTGGGAGTAAGCAGTGAAGTGGCTAAATTTGCGCATGACCTGAAATTGTTCAGGGTGTGCAAGAGAGAAAGATGTGCAAGAGAGAGAGATGCATTTGGTTCACCATAAGCAGATATGTGTACCTACCACTGGAAGCCATTATTGACCTTGGCTGTCTCACCATGTATTCACATAATAAAACCTCACACATTAAAGAGGACACCAGAGATCAAAACAATCTGTGTCATGTGAATCAATCTTACTAATGCTGAATGTTTTTTGCTTTCTGAATCATATAGTGAACAAGAAATAGTTGGGGATGCCAGAAATAGAACCTGGTATCTTCTGCATGCAAAGCAGATGCTATGCCACTGAACCATAATCTCTTTTAAAAAAGAAAAAGAAAAAAGAATGCACTTACTTGACCAGTAGAAGTGCAAAACCCAAACCTTACTGCTACTACTAGTAACAGTTCTTGATTACCAAGCCCAGCTAAACAGAGGTCTTCACAATTACTATCCACAAATTCCTCTAGTTTCAGTCTGCTTTAGGTTTTGGATATCAGCTTTTCAGATAGTTTTAAAAGTCCACCTGGGACCACAAGACACCTGCTTAAAGACACCTAAATGACTGGTCTTATCACTTTCCTTGTTTTTCTGGCAGCCCACATTTATGAGGCAATGAGAGCAGTACAGCTTCTGACTAAAATCTGTCATGTTGTAAACACTGCATTATCTGACTAATTTATCCCTGACCGGTAGTTTTGTAAATTAAACGTTTTCTCTATTTTGTTGCAATTTAATGTGGTTGCATGAGGAAAACAGCTGTGCCTACAAAGTGGACAGGAGTATTCACATCAATAGAAAAACAGGAATTCATTTCAGCTATTAGGTCTGGAGAGTAGAGATTGGCTGTGACATATTTCTATTAATATTTGAAGAAATGAGATTACTGAAAAATAAAATGTATGTTTGAGTGAGCTGACAATATTTGTAAAGAGCAGCATTTTAATTCTCAAGTGCAGTTCGTTGAATACACAGATGACACACTGGACAACATACTTCAATACGTCAGTAAAAGGTGCACTGTCTTCCTAAGACCTTAGACTTAAACGGGGCTTTTTTTAAAAAAAAGAGGTGCCAGAACTCTCAGGAGGGAAATGACGTTTTCAATCTGTATACTGAAAATTCATAAACTTTTCAACTTTTTAAAAAGAATCTTGTCAAAGAGGTTCCGGAACTCTGTTCTGGCATGTTCCCCCAGAAAAAAGCCCTGGACTTAAATAACCTCTGTTTGATTTTGGGACAGTGATAACCTGCTTAATTTGAATTTAGTGAAGTAAAAAACACAGGTTCTGCTAGAAATTACTGCAAATTTGATTGAGTATTTCTTCAGAACTATATGTTTTATTACATTGTTATTCTGCACCTTCTCTAAGGAACTCAGGATGGTGTTCCATGGCTATATCCTCCATTATACTTCCATAGCAACCCTTTAAGGAAGGTTCGACTGAGGGATGCTGTCAGATTTGTCATCTCCGCTGGTTTCACTCAAAAATCCCCATTTCAATTTTGCTGCTCCTGTGTACAAAATGAACTTGTGAATCCTTATTTATCTGTCATTTTTGTTTCCTTGCACGGAATTCTTCTTGTTTTTGCACATAAACGATATATAATGACTTCAGTGACAGATATAAAATGGGAACATCATCAACAAAGGTGAACACTATTTACTTCCTGCCTTTCTCCCCAATGGGGACCCAAAGTGTTTTACATTGTTCCCCTCTCCTCCATTTTATCCTTAAAACAACCCTGTGATGTAGGTTAGGATGGGAGTGTGTGAATGGCCCAAGTTCACCCAGCAACCTTTCATGGCCAAGATTTGAACCTGATGCCTAGATGCTAGTTTTTAAGTATTGAGGCATGGGACGATTGTCAAATGAAGAAGACTTTATTCAAAACATTGCTCAGCTATGATCTGCTCTGATAAGAGCAGCACCCAAACTTATACCATTCCAATCTTGAACTATATACAATATTACTACATTCAGGAGGTCTGATTGGACCTAGCGGAGCCTCATGATAGAACTATCTGTTTGGCTTAAGGACTAATAGGCGATCTTTATTAGTCAGATTATCTAACCATGACATCACACTCAATGAATGAAATGGCTTGTTACAACAACACCCAGAAATGAGCCTCTCTGTAGATCTCTAGTTATTCTGTGAGCTTTGTCTAAGTGGGGATTTGAACCCATTTACAGATATCCCTGTTGTGTGGTACTGGGAAACTTATAGCTATCATGTTATAGAATGAGGTTACTAGCTGTATTTCATACTGTGTAACAATCACTTTCCCAATTGAAAAAAAGAAAGCAAATATATATATTTTAAAAATATTGGATCGTAGTAGCTGAAAATTCTCTCAGTGTGGGTAGATTAAAAAATGAGGGGGGGGAGGGTAGGTCATAAAATGTGAGACCCCTCATTATATTAGCACAATTGTTTTGCTGCCTTGCAGAGCTCAGTGGTTCCTTTTGATATCAGCTTCACGCTTTCAGATCTGTGGAAATTAGAAAGCTGCACTGTGATGGACTGAGGGTTTTTGCCAGAAGTGCCATCATGCAGGGCAATCAACTTTCTTCTGCTGGTGGGCATTTTGAGAGTCTACTGCGCCTAGCCTGCAATGAGCAACACATGGGTAGGACGCAGCATGCACACTGATTGAAAGTTGTCTCTGAAATCGAGACTGCTGCCCAGGTTAGGAATGTATTGTTTTCCCTTCAGCAAGCTGTCAAGAGAAGTAACTCATTTTGTTTTAATCAACAGATTTTAGAGACCGTGTGTCAGCGTATTCTGGGATAAAAATGCTAGGTAAGAAACAGCAAAAGTTTCTTTTCCTAGCTAACTCACTAGTAGGAGTGTCCTCTGTGGTAATGCACCCTGGCGGTTTCTGGCTGCCACTATTACAGGCCAACTGAGAAGCAGAGGGAGGGGCCCCAACCAGATTCTGTGGATCTACTCACTTGTTCCTCTGTGGTGAGCATCTGACACTCCTTGCAGTGCAAAGTCCTTCCTCACTGCTGCTGGAGTTGTCTTCTGCAAAAGAAAACAAAACAGCATGAAGGAGAGAAATTTCTCCTTGTTTCTTTCATGGAGATCCTGGGGACTGGAGCCTTAATGCTAACTCACGAACCCCAACACAAATTCTCCCCCCCCGGTTCACAGTTCAGAGCTGGTAGTTAGCAAGTACACCAGCCTTCTCTCAACTTGATAATGGCTGCCTGGAATTCTGGTGCAGATGACAGCCCAAACCTAGGGGTTGCCAACTTCAGGCTGGAAAATTCTTGGAGAATTGGGAGTAGAATCTGGGGGTGGTGGGGTTTGGGAAGGGGAGAGACCTCAGTGGGGATATAATGCCCAGTCCAACTTCCAAAGCAGGCATTTTTCACCAAGGAAACTGACCTCTGTAGACTGGAGATTAGATGTGAAGTGTAGTGGGTTAGACGCATGAAGTAAGCATGGAGACTGATGTAGTGATCAGCATACTTTACTGGTACACAACAAAGACAAACAATAATGGCCGGCAGGCCAACTATATACACAACCAGGGGACACGCCCCTGGGTCCCATTGGCGGGGGTTGGATTCCCCCCCCGACCCACCAAGGAAACTGACCTTTGTAGACTGGAGATTAGATGTAATTCCTAGAGGTCTCTAGGCCTCACCTGAAGGTTGGCAAGCTTACCAGAATCACTAGTGGTACTTATCAGTAACCCTTACTGACTTCAGAATTAATTTTCTATTGTCAGTACTATAAAATTGATTGTTTCTGTTTTGCCCTTTACATAATTCTTGAATCGAGTTTAAAATTTATACTAGAAGCTCAAAAAGACTGGCTGTGATCCAAAGAATATGCACACACAGGCTTCACGTTAAAAAGAACAAAAAGGGAAAAACTGAATGAGCATATTGAGAATGACCTTGCATGCACGAAGTGTTCCTTCTCATTGAAAAGAATAGGGAAACCATATCTCTGATACCTTTCAAACAGACACTTCAACTTGCTTTGTCTTCTAAGGAAATTGATTTTTGTAAAATTTCACACACATTAAGGGTAAAATGCAACAAAACTGACAAAAAGAAACATTTAAGCAAAATAGTTTTTGTGGGAAAACCCATATTAAAGGTTCTTCAAGTTCAAGAGGACAGCATTTTATCCTTAAGGTACTTGAAGGTTTTAAAAAAATGTTTGGCTTCAGAAGCCAAAGTGTGATAAAGCGCTCATATGAAATGGAATAAAGTTAGAGACCAGTGGCACCTTTTAAACCAACAAAGTTTTATTCAAGGTGTGAGCTTTCCTGTGCACACACACTTTGTCAGACGATGAAATGGAATTACAGATCATACTTGTATGACTACTGTAATGCTCTCTACATGGGGCTGCCCTTGGGGCAACTTCGGAAGCTGCAGCTGGTGCAAAATGCGGCAGCCAGGTTGTTGATCGGTCTCCCCAGGTAGGAGCACATCCAGCCTGTGCTGAAGTCATTGCACTGGCTTCCAATAGCGTTCCGGATTCGCTTCAAGGTGCTGGTTTTGACCTTTAAAGCCCTAAATGGTCAGGGGCCTGCCTACCTGAGGGACCGCCTATTAAAAATGGCATCTGCAGTGTAAATAAATAAAAAGCAAGGAGACTGCCCAGCTGGAACCAGTGAAGAAAGAAAAGGCCTGGGGGGTGGGGGGTTTGGAGAAGGACGCAAACAATATGTAATTAAACCAAATACATGCTGTCCATAACAACATATATGCAGGCAAAAAGCATGAGCTGTATGCGAAGACTCCGGAATGTTACCTCGTTTCGAAAAAACACTTCTTCAGAGTCACAGTGCACAAAATGGTTGTCTTTTTTCTTGTCTTTTTACATAGAATCATAGAATGTTAGAGTTGAAAGGGACCTTGCAGGTCATCTAGTCCAACCCCCTACATACCTACAACATACCCGAGAGATGGTCGTCCAGGCTCGCTTGAAAACGTCCAGCGAAGGAGCCTCCACCACCTCCCGAGGCAGACTGTTCCCCTGCTCAACCACTCTGACAGTTAGGAAGTCTCTCCTGATATTTAGCCGGTATCGACCCCCTTGTAATTTCCACCCATGAGATCTAGTCATAGATCTCACGATAATATCCTACACAAAGGTTATCAGAGTTGTTTAGAAAAAATACCAGTCGATGTATGCTAAATTGTGAGGATTCAGCCATTTGATCTTATCCATCTCCTTTCTAGCATGAAGACAAACTAGAAAGCATCATGGCTGTGTAGAGTATTTTTCCTGTTCCCAGAATAGAATAAATAAATAAAACTTCGTTGGTCTAAAAGGTGCCACTGGACTCTAACTTTATTCTATTGCTTCAGACCAACATGGCTGCCCACTTTGATCTAACCATATGAAAGGGATTTATGTGGAAGGAAACAGTGAGATTGGGATGGAAATACGAAGAGATGGCAACCACCCCCTTACACTATCACAGCTTTCCAACCACAAAACAGGAACATCGATTTAAAAACTTATGTTGCTAAGGACAAAGGAGGACCATAACTTAAAACTATCTTCAAAGAGTATGGGTGAATACACAAGTCCAGTCTCTGCCCTTCTTGAAGGGAGGGCTGTCTTTGGCCAGTCTTTCTGTTCCAAGGAAGAAGCTGACTTGGAGGACTGGTTTGGTTGGGAGCTTAAGGTCTAGCAGTCCATTGAGGCAGTTCATGAGCAATCTTTAAAATGGCTGCACTGCCTCTCTCTCTCTGTGTTTGTGCACTGCACCCTGTCTTGATTAGCAGTGTGGGATCAGCTAGTTTCTTCAGGGCTGAGCAGAAAATCTTTTTTCTGTTAGCTGGGGTGGGGCCATCTGTTGAAACTCTAGTGTTTACTAGCATTGGTTAGGCAGGTCCAGAATAATGGAGGAATTTCTCCTCTTGGAATACCATTCAGCGAGGAAACTGTCTGTTACGTGGATATGGCATAGATAAAGTGCCCACACTATAGGACTGGTTAGTTTTATTTATTTATTTAATTATTAAATTTATATCCCGCCCTCCCCCGTAGGGCTCAGGGCGGCTTACATAGCAAGAAATCTTGCAATAATAAAACATCAGATAATTTAGTTACATTTAAAACAAATTCTACAGTTTAAAACCATCACAATACAATAAATACGATACATTAAAGTGCTCAACAATCTCAGCGCCGGAACCTCAGGGAGATGTCAACCGCATCCACATCTTAATAAGGTGCAGACCAGCTGTTAATAAATAAATAAATAAACTTCTTTCTCTACCTGCTCTATCCCATGCATAATCTTATAAACCTTGATCATGTCACCCCTCAGCCATTGTTTCTCCAAGCTAAAGAGCTCCAAGCGCTTTAACCTTTCTTCACAGGGAAAGTGTTCCAACTGTTATATCATTCTAGTTGCCCTTTTCTGCACTTTTTCCAATGCTATAATATCCTTTTTGAGGTGTGGTGACCAGAACTGTACACAGTATTCCAAATGAGGTCGCACCATTGATTTACACAGGGGCATTATGATACTGGCTGATTTGTTTTCAATTCCCTTCCTAATAATCCTGAGCATATTGTTGGCCTTTTTTACTGCACTCACACACTGTCTCAACATTTTCATTGAGTTATCTACCACATTGACACCCACTTGCCCATCCTCGACAGATCCCTTTGAAGTACCTCACAATCCTCCCTGGTTCACACCACCCTGAACAACTCCGTGTCATCTGCAAATTTAGCCACTTCACTGCTTACTCCCAACTCCAAATAATTAATGAACAAGTTAAAAAGCATCAGACCAAGTACTGATCCCTGTGGTATCCCACTGCTTACCACCCTCCACTGAGAAAATTTCCCATTTATACTCACTCTCTGTTTCCTATTAATTAACCAGTTTTTGATCCACAAAAGGACTTGTACCCACAGCATTGGAGGGATGAATCATGGGAGAGGGCTAGGCAGTAGCCACATGGGGGAGGGGGAGAACTGGAAAAGGGAGAGGAGCTTTGAACCACAAGTGATGCACAGAGTACTGGAAAGGATGCTGGTACTTTGTGGGGACACGTGGTTCCTCTGATCATTCCTATGGTCTAAAGGAATCCTCTCCATTGCTGAACGACCTCACCTTTCTGTCCTGCTGTGTCTTTCAGTATGATAGCATCCATTTCCCCTATGCATATTAGCAGCAAGACCTTTCAAAAAGCAGGAAAAATGATAGCTATAAGGGACTCATGAACCAGGAGGCGGGGCCTTGCATCTCAGAGCCTCCACATAAGAGTTGTCAACCCTAGTTGGCATCCCAGCAGGAGAAATTGGGGGGAGGGCTGTTAGCCAAATTGCTCTATTTGTTAATAAAGATGGGGGAATTGAATATTTTAAATGGCAATTTGCAAATAGCGAGCAATAACCTTTGTATACAAGAGTCCCACCCTTTCCAGTAATCCCAGAAATAGACGCAGAGACCAAGTCTTCAATAATTGGTTTATTTACTAAGAAGTCTTCACAAGCTTACAATAAATTCAAGCACACACACACTTACATAGATCTAAGAAATACAGATGGAAAGGTACAGCAAACTTCACATTAGCAGGAGTTTGTTGGTTGGGTAATACTGACCTGTCCTGATGTAATGAAGTGATCCTCACAGTGGAAAAATTGGGGAGACTATAAGGGGGAAAGGGTCGTATTCTGAACCAGCAGAACATGTGGAGAGACTCTGGGCAGTGCTAACACTAAGAGCCAGCAAGATAGGATGGGTCAGGTATAGAGGGAGGGAGAGAGAGAGAGAAAGAGAGACAGAGCGCATGGTGGATCCTTCTGCTTTTATACACTATTTGGACTTGGGGGTGGGCACTAGCCACTCCCCTTATCCTGTCTCCAGGAAGTTGCTAGGCAAAAATTAGTTGCAGGAGGATAGTGTGGCTTAATGGTTGGGCAATATTGATTCCATTACTACTAACAGTGGCACCTTTAGAAGACAATAGCAGAAGTGGCCAGGGTCATTAGTGTTGATGGCCCGATGATCTCTCTGGGTGATGGGCTTGGCAGGTATGATGTGTTAGCTGGTCAATCCCTTTATGCAAGCAGTTCCTTTGTCATAACAGGCATCATATGTGCAGTATCTGGTGAAGGTGATGGTGGTGGGGAAGATGCGCCTACGTGCTAACAGAGGTTTCTGTCCATGGAGCCTTGGTAGAGATGTTCAGGCTTCCCTTTGCATGGCATAACATTCCTCTACAGTATGCTTTTACTGGCTTCTGTGTGCTGTCTGTGGCCAGTGTGCTTGGCTCATCTCTGCTGCGTTGCAGGTGAGAGGTGGCAGGTAACCCGTGGATACATCCTTGGTCTGGCACATCGTCTCAGGAGGATGCTTCCCTCATCTGGGCGCAAGTTTACAGTCCAGGCAGTTGGCATCAGCTCATGGTCACCACACAGTCCATGTCCTTGGCACACTCATTGCACAGTCCAGTTATTAATTATGGTTCATAAGTCTATAAGAGCATTATAAACTCCTTGCAGGGCAACAGGGCAAAGTCAAGGGATTTGGCATTGTACTGACATGCAACATCACTTCTGGTGCAAAACTGGAAGTGACATTGTCATGCCAGGGTGATGCTCAAGGATTCACCCAAAATTCTTTGGTTAAACAGAGTTTGAGGTAAATCCTAGAGTGTTATGTTGTAATTGTGATGTCACTTCAAATGTTATGCTGGAAGTGACATTGTGCATCAGTGCAATGCAGATTTTACTGCTTTTCCCTTGCCACCCTGTGCAATCCTGAATTATCCCCTCACTGTCCCCCTGCAGTTCTGTCAAGCATCAGCGGGGAATGGGGGTCCAAGCCAAAAGATCTACCACTATTAGGGATGGGCATGAACTGGGAAAATGTGATTAGTTTTGGTTCATGGTACCCCCAGGAAAGTGCTTTCTGGGGAAATTACTGGCCCAGGTTCAAGATGTTCAGGAGTGTATAGAACAGACTCTATGCAAGCAAGAGATATCACACTCACAGGGGACCTCCCACTGATTTTCCTCTACATGCCCTTCAAGTTAAGTGCAGATTGAACTTAGGGGGTCCAAGTTACACCCCCCCCCCCAAGAAGATGCCCCAGGAAAGTGCTTGTTAAAAGTTGTGACTTTGAATATCATGTTCCTCAGTGGACAGTGGAATTAGTGAAATGGAAGCCTCAGCTGTTTGACCATGTTAAACCTGAAACTCTAGGAATGGACAGGTTTGGTACGTTTGTGCAAGTTCATACTCGATAAAAGGATTTTATCTTGTATGAAGGGGGGAGGGTCTGTTAGAATAGGGAAAACCTGAACCAACAAGAAGCCATTTTCGGTAAGAGCCATTTTTCAAAAGAGACAGAAGTGAAATTCTTCATTGAAATGTTGAAACTCAACTGGCCAAGAGCAATATAGATATTGGCTGAGGTCCAAGATCAAGAAGATTATGCAGACTGAAGTCTATGGCTTTTGCGAATAAACCATTCAGAGCTATGCACATGAGTTAAATCACTGCCAAGATAGTAGCAAGTTAGGTGGAGTATTTTTGAGACTGAAATAATGAGAGTGATAGTTTTATATACATACCTCTAATATGCCTCTATTTTAACAGGCACCCTGAAGAAATGAACCGAGGAACAGAGGAAGGGAACCTCATGTCAGCCATCATAAAAGCTTAATATAGTCTAATTTTCCTGACCTTAGAAGTCAGGCATGCTCTTTAGGAGGTAAGACCAGGTTAATGATTACCATGATTTGCAACCGCAAACTTACTTAAGATTGTAGAAATCGAGCCAAGTAGAGAGAACATTGTCAGCTTAGATAAATTTCAAACTTTAAAAAGAATTTCATAGGAAAAACTTCTCTTTCTCCAAAATGGAAATAAATAGAATAGAAGATTCTTTTTCATAAGAAAAGGGATGGATTCAATTCATATAAAATCCTTCGTGACCAGACAACTGATAGTGAAGTTTGAGTAGCAAAGTGGGAGGAAAGGCCTGGAATAGATTTGAACCTTGACCTGAGCAGAATGAATAAATGCACACAGACCTCTTTCTCTGCCTCCTTTCTGTTTGAAATTGTTTGGCGATGTATTTTAAATACTACTTGCATGTAACCATGAAGCTATGTAATCATGAAGCTATGCTATGTCATGCAGATTAATGCTATACATCTATACACACTTGCATATACGACATGCTTATATTAGGCACACCATACACTATAGTATCCATTATTACCAGTAACTAGAAACTCTTGAAGGGATGGTTTTTGGGGACGCCATGGAGTGAAGAAGGATGATTGTCACAGAAGGTATGATTCTAAGATGGATACTGTCAGGAGACAGGCCATGTCAACAGTGCTGGGCCAAAGTGGAACTGGGTTTAAGAATGGTTCAAGTATAGGACAACCTGACCTAGCAATGTTGGGGTGTCCTTGGTGAGGGGAAACCCAGACAGGTCATACATGTTTTTCATGACCATATGACAATTTTTACAAAAGTAATCTATCATCAAGTTGATGAAAATCCAAGAATAGTTGTAAGAACCTGATTGGGTTAGAAGAGTGGGCAGATGAGTTGAATTGAGTATAATAATCAAGGGATAGCCAATGGGAAGACAGATAGAGAAGAAACAAACCTCTCTCACTCACCTTCTGTCTTTCAGGTATCCATCTGCAGGAAGACCCCTTGGAGGTATGGCATTTCCCTACCAAGTCACCTTCAGGCCACTTTTGAAAGTGCTTCACTATTCTTTTGCTGGAGGATTGGTGATTCATATGCTGTTTGCCATATTCTTATGTTGCTTGTGATGCTCTGTGCTGCTTTAAGCACAGTTACTGCTTCATTCTAGGTTGAGATAATTTAGGTTAGCTCCATGTTCTCAGTATTTTGCTATGTTGGGGTATGTTCTGGAAATTCTTAATGTGATTAAAAGAGCAAATCCTTGTCAGAGCTTACGTACTAAAAAGCCCATGAAATTTATGAACCTTGTGTCCGAGTTCTTTCTTTTCCAGGAAGTGTCATTCTCAGAGTAAGAACTGAAAGATCCCTGATTGCAAACACAGGTTTAGTCTAGAAATAATGCAGGTTAACAAGATTGTTAATGGTCAAACCCCTCCTCTTGCTGAGGGACAGCTAGAATAATCATAAACACCCTTCATAAAATATCATCTCAAAACTCATAGTGCAAGGCACTGCCTGGCCTAAAATGGAACAACATGGATGCCAGTCAGGTAAGGGCATGGGAGAGTCAGAGTGGTGGACTGCCTACTTCCCCCTCCATGCCCTGGAGAGATGTATAATTTAGGACAATGGGTTTCCCAAAAAATCAATTGACTCACCCTTGGACTAATTCCTTCAACACCCAGCCTCACTTCCCTGCACCCATTTAACTTAATTAAGCAACACTTAATTCTTTTCATCTAAACCATTAACCCTACCTGCCATGTACTTGTAGGGTCATCAAACCTCTCACATATCATTGTCCACCTCAAGAAAACTCATTAAGTTACTGT
Source organism: Gekko japonicus (assembly GCF_001447785.1). Lineage (NCBI taxonomy): Eukaryota > Metazoa > Chordata > Lepidosauria > Squamata > Gekkonidae > Gekko > Gekko japonicus. The sequence goes on from NW_015172586.1 coordinate 124,851, forward strand.
TTTTCTGGCTACTGCATCATACCTGCCTGGGGGTACGTTTTGCCCTATATCAGGAGAACCCTGCTTCCCAGCAGTGTGTGTGTGTGTGCATGTGTATTGTGTGACCACATACATCCCCACTTTGTGGGTTTCTTTTTCTCCCCCACACAGATCAAAAGTTTATTACGGTCATAAGACCAGTCACAATAAATACAGATAAAAAGGACAAGTTAAAATGAATAAATACATAAAAGACACAGCTCAAAACACTAGCCATTTTTTCTCTCCAGCTCTGCTGCTTCTGTGGACTTCTACAAAATTTCCCTAAAAAGATTTCCCATTTCCTCCCGCTCCAGCTCTGCTGCTTCCATGGACTTCTACAAGATTGGTAAATATCACATTTCCCTAAAAAGATTTCCCATTTCCTCCCTGTTTTTCCTTACTTAGCTCTTGTATGTGTTTTTAGGATGTGTTTTGCCCATTTCTAGTTTCTTCTTAATAAATATCTTTCTGGTTGAACATCTGCCTGGTTTATTTGAAAGTTCTCTTAAGGGGAAAATCCCTATAAATTTAGGTGAAGAATCCTAGTTACCCTGTCTCGCTCTGTCACCTTTAAGCTAACTCCCCCAACTCATTAGGAGACTGCCTCTTTGGGTAACAAGATGCAGCTGATAAGAAGTGTCAAGCTGTTTTTCAAAGGGCAGTTCCCATCGATCCAGAATAAGGGGAGCCAATCCTTCTAAAACATTACCCTTCCCAACCACCATCACTTCAGTCTTGTCTGGATTCAGCTTCAGCACATTCTGCCTTAGCTACATCACCATGGCCTCAAGGTACCAGTTTAGAATCATCTGGAGGGTTGTATAAGGAAAAATCACTCCACAGGACAAATCCCAACTGGTTGATTCTGCTTCTCCAGTGGAACTCTTTTGCCCAATCACACAGGAAAGACGGAAACTGCTAAAGGGCTACTCTCTTGAAGCCAAATTAATATTTGTGGGGATGGCAACCTCTGGAGGCATGCCCTGAGGTCTATGTTCCCACAGGGAGATTGGGCAGTAGTGCGCACGGTACCGGTAAACATCTGATGTGATCACTGAAAGAAGAAAACTTGGCTAGAGTTGGGTAAAGATAAGAAGGTGAGCTGTCTGCAGAGCACATCCTGTTATTGTAGTTCACAGAATGCTTGTAGCTTTCGATATACATAGCAGGGGGGAGGAAAAAGGGGGAACGCTAATAATAAAACGCTGCTGAGCCAGTCCAGGTCAGACAGATTCTGCAGATCTGTGTCTCGTGTCTTTCTTGAACCCTTAAGTCTTCAGATATTCCAACTGATGAAGAACAATGGAATGGTTAACTGTGTCACAAGTTACTGACGGATCTAACAGTGGCTGATTCTGCATTGGTTTTTCCCTCTGTTGTTTTACGAAACCCATGTTGGAACAGAAATTCCACTCTACATTGCATGCTGGTTTCACTTGCTTTGACCATTGGTTTTTCCCTCCATTGTTTTATGAAACCCACGTTGGAACAGAAATTCCGCTCTGCATTGCATGCTGGTTTCACTTGCTTTGATCATCGGGTTTTATGGTAGCTTGCACACTCCATGCCACTTTGTAGTTCTCTGATCGTCAAATTTTATTGTACCTTCTGCATACATTTATGGCCATTTTATGGCTGTTCAGGGGTGACTTTGCAGTCAGTACAGCATTGCCCTGAGGTATTTGGATGTGGCTTTGAGCTGCACTTTTTCCCCCCAATTGAGAAAATGTGGAGCAAATGCTAGATGCAGAATCACCCAGTATCAACAGGATGACCTGTCCAACTTTAAAGAAAGATCATCCACCATTGCCACTGAAGCAATCTGAGTTACAAACCCAGGCCTGAACCCAGATTGAGATAGGTGAAGCATAGATTTGGCATCAGGAAACCTTGGAACTGTTCCTCACCCACAGATGTTTCATTACTCTCAAAACCCATTTAGCTTTCTTTGAAAGCATTTAGATAGTCTACCAGAATTTCAGAGCAGGTTGACACCTTTATTGGAAGATGCTTTGCCAAACTGGCCAGAATCCCATTAAAAAGACTATCCTGTCATGCTCAACTATGTGAATGACACAGATGATATTGTCTTTGAGGTAACACATCCCAGATAGATTTTTTTTAAGTGGCTGTATTGAGCAAATGTGTTGCCACTTGTGAAATGGAAAGTGTAAATAAGATTTGAGTAGGATCAATACTGTGAATAGGGTTGAGGTTCAGAAAAGGAAGTTCGAATTGGTATATCAAGTCTTGATTACCCTTGGAACACAGAAACTCTTTTCTATAATGAGGCATGCTTAACCTAAAGGATGTTCTTATTGTCTAGGGTAGAGTAAAACAGAATGGGCTAGCGAGAGACTTGCTATCGTTACTTGATTTCTTGAGAAAGGCTGGCCTGGCTTGGGATTTGAGGTTCATAACAAAAGAAAGGCAACAGGTACTCCTGATTCTGAAAGAAGCTGTTTGAATGCTGAATCTCTTTAGCATGCTGATCTACATACTTCTACCAAAAACTTTATTTTAACTAATAAGCAACTAACTCAAAAGCTTAGAGGAGATAAATTCATCACCAACGAGCAAATTATCTCTCCTCTTTTTATATTAATTTAGATTTTTGACAACGGTATTGGTTCTCTGCATTTCACTTTGGATTTAATAGATTTGTCTCTATTGCATAGGCATGTCACTCATCTGGCACTCTCATATACTTTCCCCATCCCTTGCAACCCCTCCCCACAAGGAGGCTGGGGAGCTGAATTCCCCCCTCAGCCATCTGTGTGTGTATGTATGTGTGTGTATATATAATTTTATTTATTGATCTGCATTGAGGTGGTTTTAATGTTGGTTTTAACTTAATGAATTTTGTACACTATTTTGTTGTAGGCCGCCCTAAACCCTACTTGTAGTCAAGGGTGGCCTAGTAAATCCAATTTAATAAAATAATAAAAATAAAATGTTATGGGCAATGTATGCAATATTTGTACACACAGTGTATGTTGATGGACGTAATATAGGTTAATGCTAATTTTAACACAATTTTTGTATATTTTTTGGAACATGTAAAAAAGGAAATGAAGTTGTACTTTCAGCAAAATACGAATAGGGAAACATCAGTGAGAACTGTCTGGGATGCGAGTAAAACTTATTTTAGAGGACTAAAACAGCAGAGAAGAATGGAAGGGAGTAAATTAAACAAAAAATGAAACCCGTGCAAAAATAATGAAAGACATTCAACAGACAATGTAATGATACGGATATGAACTTGTTGTTGTCGGTCAGTTGCACAGTCGAGTCTGACTCTTTGTGACCCTGTGGACCACATCATGCCAGGCCCTCTTGTCTTCCATCATGCTCTGGAGCTTGTTTAACTTCATGTTCGTTGCATCTAGGACACTGTCTAACCATCTCATCCTTTGTTGTCCCCATCTTCTTTGACCTTCAATCTTTCCCAGCATCAGGGTCTTCTCCAGTGAGTGCTCCCTTCTCATTTGGTGGCCAAAGTATCTGAGTGTCAGCTTCAGTATCTGGCCTTCCAGGGAACAGTCAGGGTTGATTTCTTTTAGGATTGACTGATTTGATGTCCTTGCAAGGGACTCTCAAGAGTCTTCTCCAGCACCATAATTCAAAAGAATCTATTCTTCAGCACTTGGCCTTCCTTATAGTCCAGCTCTCATAGCCATCTCTCGCAGCCTTAATATATAAGTGGTATAGTTTATCAAATATATATATATATATAATGTATACTATGCAAATTAATAACTCAAAAATACAAAAATAGTGGAACACATGGTCCAAATCCATAAATAACATTCAGAAATAGTCCAAGTTGAATTTTTCAAACAGTGAAAAGTCCAAACATTCTTAATGTTCAGCAGACCTGTGATAGCTCCTGCAGAATATTATAAAGCACTAGAGGATACTATTCTTCTACCATACAAGAATATGATCATTACAGTTATAGAAGAGGGGGTTCTCCCTGAATCTTGGTTGGAAGAAACTATTTCATTGATTCACAAAGAAATGGACCCAAAAGAAATTAAGAATTATCGACCTATTTCTCTTCTTAATGCTGATAATAAAATTTTTGTATCAATTTTAGCTACAATTGAAAAATGTTCTATCAGAATTTATACATCAAGACCAAACAGGATTTTTACCTAAAAGGCAATTAAGGAACAATGTTAGAATGGTTTTAAATATACTAGAATATTATGAAGCCCATCCTGAGAAACAGATGGCTCTGATATTTTTGGATGCTGAAAAAGCCTTTGATAATGTTAGTTGGCAATTTCTTATTGAACAGATGAAAGAAATGAAATTTGGGACTGACTTTATAAGAGTAATTGAAACTATTTATACTAAACAGAAGCGAAGATAGTTGTAAATGGTCATTTGACAGGTACTATTTCAATTGAAAAAGGGACAAGACAAGGCTGTCCCCTATCACTTTTATTTATTTTAACTTTGGAAGTTTTGACAAGAAATATCAGAAATCATCCTACTATTAAAGGAGTATTGATAAAGGGTCATAAGTATAAGCTACAAACTTTTGCTGATGATTTAGTATTTATCTTGGAGGACCCAGCAGACTCTATAGAACATTTGCTGAATAAAATTGAAGAATATGGGGAAATGGCTGGAATGAAAATAAATTATCAGAAGACAAAGGTTATAACAAAGAATATGACTTCTACTCAAAAAATGGAATTAATTAATTTAACAGGATTTCAGTTGGAGAAAAGAGTTAAGTATTTAGGAACATATTTAACTCCAAAGTGTAGTTCTTTTATGAAAGATAATTACCTAAAATTGTTGCAAGAAATTAAAAAAAGATTTAGGAAGATGGAAAGACCTCCACCTATCTTTGATGGGAAGAATTGCAGCCATTAAAATGAACATATTGCCATGTATCATCTTTTTATATCAGACTATTCCTGTTTGCGTCAGTCAATCCTTCTTTGAAGGTATGAATAAGTTAACTTCTAATTTTATTTGGCAAGGGGAAAAGCCAAGAATTATATTGTAAACATTGCAAGACTTCAAAGAAAATGCTGGTTTTGCTTTACTAGATTGGAGGACATATTATAGTGTGCCCTGCTTGGTTTGGATGAGAGATTGGATTTTGCTTGAAAATCAAAGGCTTTTAGCCCTAGAAGGGCATGACTTATAAGATAGGATGGTCTGCTTTTGTTTGGTATGGGAAAGCAGTTGGGCATAAATATTTTAAAAATCATTTGATAAGAAAATCCTTATTATCAGCTTGGGAAAAGACTTTACCATTGGTATATTCAAAAATTCCAAGATGAGTCTCACCCCTCAAAGCTTTTTCTCAACCAAGCTTAATTTCACTGGACAACATTCTTAGATATGAAGATCTCTTACATGATAAAGGATCCTTAAAAACAAAGGAAGAATTAAAAAGCTAGTTGTTAATCTAGATTGGTGGATGGGTTAATCTAGATATGCTAAAGATAGAAAATCTGCCTTTTATTTAGAACAATGTGCATTTGAAAAATTGTTGTGTACATCAAATGATAAACTGATTAAGGAAATGTATTTTTGATGCAAATGAAAATGGAGGATGAAGTGGTTAAAGATTGGATGATTAAATGGATGCAAAATCTAGGTTATAATATTGATCTTGCACAGTGGAGTAAACTGTGGAAAGTGAATGTGAAAATGACCAAATTGGTTGCATTCCAAGAGAATCTGTATAAGATGTTTTATAGATGGTACTTAACACCAGATAGATCAGCTAAAATGTACAAAAATATGTCTAATAGTTGCTGGAAGTGTAAAAAACAAGTAGGTACATTTTATTATATGTGGTGGACATGTGTAATGGTACACAAGTTCTGGGTTATGGTACATACATTTATACAGACAGGTTTGCAGATTTCATTACCTTTTCTACCAGAATTGTTTTTACTGAATTGTATACCAGATGATTTTGATAAAAATCAAAGTTATTTTATCATTCATGTAGTAACAGCAGCTAGAATCTTACATGCAACTCTTTCAAAACTCCCAATAATATTCTCTGAACAAGACGTAATAATGAAGTCTATGGAAAGTGTGGAAATGTACAAAATTACTTTGATCTTAAAAGGGTGAATGGAAGGAGATTTTGTTGGACTATGGACTTCTTTTTATGATCGGATAAGAAAGAAATACAAATATATGAAGTTTCTGATGAAGAAGACTTTATGAATTTTCAAATTTCACAGTCCATCTCTTTGTAGTGTTAAATGATATGATATGTGGAGAAGCATTATATGTAGAAGACTTATCACTTTGTTTCCCCTTTCCCCCTTACCCCTATTTATCTTAAAAATCCAATAAAGTGAATATTTTTTTAAAGGAAATTCCTAGAAAATTTTTTTGGGGGGATCCTGGGGATGGTGGGGTTTAAGGAGGGGAGGAACCTCCAAGGGGTATAATGCCACCAACTCCACCCTGCAAAGTATTAATTTTATCTAGGGGAACTATGGCTGCTCATCTCTAGGTGGGGGCTGGAGATCACCCAGAATTACTATTGCTTTCCAGGTGACAGAGATCAGTTCCTCTGGAGAAAATGGCATTATACCCTGCTGAGTCTGCTTCCATCCCCAAGGCTCACCCTCCCAAAACTCCAGCCTCAAACCTCCAGGGATTTCCCAACCTTGATCTGGCAACCCTAAGAGAAACTGATTCCTGTAGTTGGGAGATCTGTTGTGTTTTCAGGAGATCTCCAGCCCACACCAAGAGGTTGACAACTCTAGAAGGAAAGAAGGAAGCAGGAGAAGGGGAGAGACTATCCAGGCTTTCAGGAAAGGGAAAGTGGAAATAGTATGAGAGGGGGACGTGAGATGCTTCCCACAAGTCCTTGTGTGTTCCCACTTGTTTATTTATATTTTACAAACTGTATACCACACGTTTCTGCCTTAATAAGGTTCACCAATCAGTTTATCTAATCCATTCTTGGCCTGCCTGTCCCACGAGGAGCTCAGGGCAGCATACATGGTTCTCCCTTCCCCATTTTATCCTCATAAAAACCTTACAAGGTAAGTGTGGCTGAGAGTGAGAGAGAGATTAGTCCAAAGTTATCCAACTAGCTTCATGACAAGTGTAGGAATGTGGACCCAGATCTCTCAGATCCAAGGCCAACAATCTAACCACTACACCATACTGGCTCACCTGCAATCATTTTTTATTTTTATTTAGTTTCATATCCTCATTAAATAAAAATGCCCACACATTAAAATAAGAACATAAGAACATAAGAGATGCCAATGTTGGATCAGGCCAAAGGCCCATCCAGTCCAACACTCTGTATCACACAGTGGCCAGAAATACCAGTGCCATCAGAAGGTCCACCAGTGGGGCCAGGACATTAGAAGCCCTCCCACTGTTGACCCCCCCCAAGCACCAAGATGACAGAGCATCACTTGCCCCAGAGTCCCTATCTATACCTTGTGGCTAATAGCCACTGATGGACCTCTGCTCCATATGCTTATCTAATTCCCTTTTGAAGCCGTCCATGCTTGTAGCCGCCACCACCTCCTGTGGCAGTGAATTCCAAGTGAATTCCAAAATAAAGCACTGTTCAATAAAATCACAAAATCAAAGAAAAGAAGGGAATTAAGAGAATAACAGCTGAAGATAAAAGGCCAGAGGGATGAATGAAATAAGCCAAAACCTCCATTTTCAAGGGCAGCAGAAATTATGTATTTATTTCTGTGCTGTGTAAAATGCCAATAGAGAGGAAACCACTCAAATCTCATGGATTTCCAAGAAAGTTTAGGACATTCTTACCTCTCAATAAGTTAAAGCCTGGATCAGAGCTTCTCCACCTCACCTAAAGTTTCAAGGAAAATCATATGGGAACAGATGCCTCCAGAAGCACCCATGACTGTGAAAAACAAGCATCTCTGTGAATTGGGAGAACCTTTGGCTCAGCGGTAGGACATCTGTTTGGTATGCAGAAGGTCCTGGGTTCAATCACCAGCATCTCCAGCTAAAAGATCAGCTAAAAGCAAAAAACAAATCACCAAAAATCTATCGCTGGTACTTAAATTCAATCCCGATTGAACAACTTTCATATTTTAAGTACCTGGGAGTCTTCTTCCAGGCAAATGGCTCAAGATCGGTGGATATAAATACTGTTGTTTCAGAGGCCAAGAGGAGTTCTGGGGTGATTCCAAAAATTTTACTGGAATAAAGGGGGTAAATGTCCAGTGGCTGCCCTTAGACTATTTAAGGCCAAATCTTTGCCTCAGCTCACATATGGAGCCCCCATCAACATTACAGCAAACCTCAAGAAAGCAGATACAGTTCAGTAGAAATTCTTGAGAGCAATATTACAAGTCCCCAATGGGGTTCCAAATGCTCTTATTCGTATAAAGACAGGTATGGTCACAGTTGAGGCAAAGCTATGGATTGCGGTGACAATGTCTTGGCTAAAGCTAGCTTTCCTACCAAAGGGATTGACAAGTCTAATGATGCTAGATCACTTTGAACCACCTTGGTTTAAGGTTCTAGAGAAGAAATTAGTCTCTTATGGCTTGTCTAAACAATATTTGTGCTCTATGGGTTACGAAAAGGCCAAGTCTATGGCAAAACAGAGAATACTGGATATCTGAAGACAACACGATTTAAACATGATAGGGAAATGGCAAGCCCTCTTGGCTCCAGAGTAATCCCTATGCCCTACCTCTCCTGTTTACTAAACCAGGACTACAGAAGAATATTTACACTAATGCACTGGGATGTACTCCCATCTGCAGTCCTGGAAAGAAAATTTAATAAAACTCCTTATGAAGAAAGGATATGTCCCTGTTGTGCAGATGGTACCGAGTCTATAGAACACGTAATATTTGATTGTAAGGCATATAACAACATCCGTAAATCTCTTCCTTTCTCTTTGTAGGCAAAGAATCTGCCTTTTAAGAAGTTTTTTAAATCAGATAGGCAAGCAGAGGTTACTAAACGGGTGGCTAGGTTTGGATGGCTTGCCCTAAGAATTATAAAAACTATAGTAGCTCAAAAAGAGGAGAATTAAGATTTAGTTTTATTAATTTCAATTATTATGGTTTTATGGAGTTTTTCCCTTTTTAAAAAACCTGCTTTTAAAATTCTGCTTCTATTTTAACATCATATGTATCGTTTATGTTGCAAGATATGCCATCGGTGTACTTTGTGCTGGTCAATGACAGTGAATAAAACTTATACTACTATACGGCCCCGGTCACATGGGCCAGATAATACGGGGGGGGGGAGGCATGGCTGTTTGCCCCGGAGCAAAATAAAGCATGGTAGCCCGATCACATCCCCCAAATCTTCGTACTTAGGCTGTTAGCTGGCGATCACACAGCAATGCTGGAGCATAGCAAAGAAGTGACGCAGCGAGCGTTTCGCGTTTCTGTGCATGCGCAGTTCTGTGGAGCAGCACTGCTTTCAGTTACGTGTTTGTGAGCATGCACTTACGAAAAACATCCGGTTTGTGACAGGATGTGGATGGGCGCCGGATGCCATGGGATACTAGCGTTCCCGCGACCAGATGCCCACCTCTGCCCCACGTTTTCCGGATACTAGTGCACTCTCCGAGATAGTTTTTTACTGTGCATCTTCAGCGGGATGCCACGGGTTGGCCACGGGTGCACTACGCTTCCCAGTTGTTGCGGTGTGATCGCACCCCAAAATTCCACCTGACATTTGTGCCCTTAGCGTGGCAAATTCTCCGTGTGAATGGGGCTTGCAATAGTTTTTGTTCATCAATGTGCCTACTAATTCTGTTCTTAATAACAGTTTCCATCAGCTTACTCGGTATTGACGTCAGACTGACTGGCCTCTAATTTCCCGGATCTCCTCTGGAACCCTTTTTAAAGATGGGGGTTACATTAGCTACCTTCCAGTCCAAGGAATGGAGGCAGATTTTAATGAAAGATTACATATTTTTGTCAGGAAATCCACAAGTTTACATTTGAGTTCTTTCAGAACTCTTGGATGTATGCCAGCTGGGCTTGGTGATTTATCAGTTTTTATGTTGTCTCTCAGTTGTAGGACCTCCTGTCTCGTCACCTCAATCTGACTCAGGTCTTTCAACACCCCTCCTGAAATCAGTGGTTCTGGAGTGGGCAAGGATTTCTCATCTTCCACAGTGCAGACACAGGCAGCAGAACAAAGTTTCAATCTAGTGACATCTTTAAGACCAACCAAGTTTTAGCCAAGATATAAGCTTTTGTGTGCATGCACACTCAGATACAGTGCTAGTCCTGTGGCATCTTTAAGACCAACAAAGTTTTATTCAAGGTACAAGCTTTCATGTGCATGCACACTTCTTCAGATACAGTGCTAGTCCAGTGGCATCTTTTAGACTAACAAAGATTTATTCAAGGTATAAGCTTTCATGTGCATGTACACTTGTTCAGATGCACACAAAAGCTTTTACTTTGAACAAAACTTCTTTGGCCTTAGAGACGCCACTGGATTCAGACTTTAATCTAAGAAAATGCAGTATACTTTTTCATAGATTAAAGAAATCAGTAACAAAGCAAGGCTCTTTATGGCCCAGAGTGTTTTTAATTGGGTGGTATACATAATTGGGATCATTATGGGCTCTACTAGAAGCTCCCAGCATAATGAATAACTGGGAGCAGAGCTATTTCAGAAATAATACCGGTGACAATATTTTATGAAACTTTGTCCCATACTAAATGAGTTGTAGAAGGTGAGAAACCTGAGTAATCTGCTGCACAAACTTCTGAAACCTGTACTAGCAAGAAATCTTCTCAGGGACAGATATTGAGTTATCTAATTTGTTTTCCGTTCAACAAAGCAAACTAGGGATGCTTTGACCTTCACAGCAAATATGTTAGACGGGTGGTAGCTTATGATAGAGAATTAAAATGATAATTTTGCTAATGCTTCCCTACTTAGGAAGGGATCTGCCAGGTAACAAAGACAGTACTAAACTAGATAGCCAAGTGGCTGGATCAGCATAGATTCAACGGAGTCTTCATGTTGGTGAGCTGAAAAAAGCCATAGAAATGGTCCCAAACTCAGCCAGAGCAGGCCATTCAATTACCCTAGTTATTTTGGGGAACCAAGGAATCATACAAGATGCCAAGGCTTCCCTTGTGAGAAATTAACCTGTGAGTCTTAATGGAATATAAATGATGGTCAATGTATACATGGTGTAAAAGTTATGTCTAAAATGGCATTAATAAAGGATACAAAAAATAATCAGCAAAGGCAGCAACAAAACTGAGGTAAGCTAAATCTGACAACAATAACATCTTATGAAATGAGTTTCCATTCAACTCTGCTGGTTTGATAGGCCTGTAAGTGTTAGGTGGGCATTTATTCATATACATAATTTCAGTGTTTAATAGAATACCTAACACTTATTTTATTGAGGTGGAAATAATTTTTATCTGTTTTTATTCATTTGCAAAATGTATATCCTGCCTTTCTGCCCTCACAAAGGCCAACAATTTTAAACATACATGATATGATCACAATTTAAAACCATTAAAATCAACACCCCCCAACACAACGGTTACCATATTTTGAAAAGCAAAAAAGAGGACATATTTCCTGACTGATGACTTCAAACAAGTGAACACTATGACAAATCTCATTTTAAATACCCCTACTGTTTAAGCTGTGATAATGGCTACTCACTAGGGATATTCCTAACCTTCCAACCCAAAAAGAAAACATTTTCATCAGTATTTTTTTTAAAAGAGCCCCAAAGAGGACAGACACACACAAAAACAAGGACATGTCCTCTAAAAGGGGACATCTGGTAACTCTACCCAACACACATTATTAAAACATATTCAAAGCAGAGATTAAATATGTAAAAAGTCATAGAATGATTAAAACATTGGTCAGGAAGGATGGATCACAGAGGGAGTTTACAAAACAAAACAAAAAGTTCTTCACCCACTGGTGGAAGATGGCAACAGAAAAGGACAGATGAATCTCCCTGGGGAGAAAGTTCCAGAGCTTTGGACATGTATGCACATTTTATGAGAGGATTCTGGTACAAAGAAACTGAAAACAGCACGATAATGAAGAATCCCAAGCTTATTTTTTCACAAGTGAAATCAAAATGAGGATTTATGGGTTGCAACTGCACGCATGAGAAACTCAAAATTATCCCTTAATAGCATTACAGAATGGTTATGAGGTATACATTAGGGAGAGTGATGGGTTGCATTCTGTAAAGCACTCCTGCAAAGGTTAGAGATCTTCCCTGTTTTCCACTGCCCCTGAAGTCCTTTCAAATTGATGTCTGGGGCTGCGGGACTGGAATGGCGCTCCAGCAGTAAGGAGCCCAGGGGGCAGGGGCACATGCAGCAAGCCCTGCCCCCTGCTCCCAGCAGCCCTCAGCCAGACCACAAGGAGCAAGAAGCAACAAGGTAAGTTGCAAAGGCCCTACCACCTTTCCCGACCCGCCTACCAACACGGGTCTGCGGAGCCCCCCTCCACTTTCCCAGCCTGCACCAAGGTGCAGGGGCCAGGGAAGGCCTGCAGAGCCCCCCACCTTTCCTGGCCTGTGCCAAGGTGCAGGGGCCAGGGAAGACCTGAAGATCCCCCTCCGCCTTTACCGTCTGTTGTGAGGAGGGGGAGGGAAAGCAGTTTGTAAGCCACTCTGAGACACCTTTGGGTAGTGAAGGGCTGGGTATAAATCCAATCTCTTCTTCTTCTTCTCTCTTTCTTTCTTTCCCTCCTTTCCTTCTTTCCCTCCTTATTTCCTTCTCTCCCTCTTTCTTTCCCTTTTTCCCTCCTTTCCTTCTCTTCTTTCTTTCTTTCTTTCTTTCTTTCTTTCTTTCTTTCTTTCTTTCTTTCTTTCTTTCTTTCTTTCTTTCTTCATTTCCCTCTTTTCCTCCTTCTCTCTCTCTCTCTTTCTTTCTTTCTTTCTTTCCCTCTTTCTTTCCCTCCTTATTTCCTTCTCTCCTTCTTTTCCTCCTCCTTTTCTTCTCTTTATTTCCCTCTTTCTCTCCATTCCTTCTGTCTTTCCTTCTCTCTCTCTCTCGTTCTTTCTTTCTGCGCAGATCTGCACATTCCCCCCCCCATAGCTAGCAATCCAAAAGAGTCCAACGACACCTTTAAGACCAAGGTCTATTCAGGTACAAGCTCTCCCTCCTCTGTGAGGGCAGTTCTGTGTGCCCCCCCATAGTAAAGGTAAAGGTTCCCTTGCTCGAAAGCCAGTCGAATCCGACTCTAGGGTTGCGGTGCTCATCTCCGTTTCAAAGCCGAAGAGCCAGCGCTGTCCAAAGACATTTCCATGGTCATGTGGCCGGCATGACTAAATACCAAGGCGCACGGAACGCTGTTACCTTCCCACCAAAGTGGTACCTATTTATCTACTTGCAATTTTTTGCTTTCGAACTGCTAGGTTGGCCATAGCTAGCCATCTAAAACAGTCCAGTGGCACCTATAAGACCAAGGCTTATTCAGGTACAAGCTCTCTCTCTTCTGTGAGGGCAGATCTGTGCGTTCCCCCCCCCCAGCTAGCAATCCAAAACAGTCCAGTGGAGCCCGAGCGGTGGGTGTTGCCTTCTGACATACTTCCAATAATGTCAGGGGTGTGGCATATGCAAATGAGTTATGCTAATGAGTTATGCTAATGAGCGCCTGCACCTCTTTTTCTACTAAATGACCCCTGAGTACCCATGATTTCAGGAATCAACTTACCTAAGGTTAGGTGGAACTGCTGTGGGGAGGAGAAAGTGGGAAAGACCCGCAGCCATCAGCATCTTCTGGTGATGGACCACTGGTTCCAACCCAATGCTCAGTAGAGTTCTTTTGTGCTGCATATATATCTCAATCTAACTTGAATGAAGGCTGTTGTGAAACTATGGGCAAAACTGTTGCAAGAGTTGGGATGAGCATTCCATCAAACAGCACCCAGGGTCATACAAACCACGTATGTGTCCCAGCTCACAAAGAGCTGCTGTATTTCTAATTTAATTCTAATTTACATGTGGGTTGATTTCTAGTCCCCCTGCTTTGTTTGCCCAGAGGACTAGGAAGCCGACAGATCTCATCAGCTTAGTTGTTTGGGTGTGTTTAAATAGGCATATTTTAAAAAAAAACATTTTGCATAACAATTCTTCAAAGCCAAGGTAAGTGTGGATGCTCTCTGTTAAGCATAGCTGTTGCTGATCAGATTGATGTAGTGGCAAAGAAAATACATTGTTTTGCATCGCCTTGCTCAATTAGAAGAAGACTGTCTGGGCATGTCGCCAAGGCTGAGTGTATACCAAGGCTAGAATCCCACTGAGTTGCCCTTTTAGAATATCAAGCTTTGTTGAAAGATTGAGGCTTGGCATCAATTCACAGTGTTATGATGCCAGCCTGGTGGGTGAAGTGGAGCCTTTTCAGTAGGGACAAGAAGCAGGGATCTTGAGCAAGAAGATACAACACAGGAGCAGCGGGGTTATCAGCTGAGTGCTCAGGGGAGTAGGAGATGAAGGAGAGGTGGAGAGAATGGGCAGCAGCTGCCAATGTCTTTGAGGCAGGCTGGAATCATTTCTGAGAGGAGCAGCAGCAGGCCTTGGGCTGGGGCTGTTTTGCATAAGCAATACCAGTTGGACAAAAGAGTCCAGTCCTCCTAGCAGTGACTGCATCCCTTTGTAAGGCAGTCCTCAAGACAGTATTAAGCACAGTGGCTGAGGTTTTTGGGATGGAGGTGCTTGAAGGCATTCAGGCTGCCTTGTCTCTGAGGCCTGCTTAAACAAGTTTCACCTGGCAGTGGCTCAGATTTAACTAACATTCACAAAATTAAGCCACCCTTGTAAGTGAAATGTAATTTCAAAAATCCTGGCCAAAGATGGCCTTGAGCGTTCTGGCCTCCTAGGAGAAACTGCTCTCTGTATCATTCTCTCCGGGTATGAATATGCAGAGACAACTACCAAAACTGATGACCACTTTGAGACAATAGCAAGGCCCAATTAGCACAGGCATGTACTTGTGTACTTTATTTTTGTATATGATGTCTGGTGGCTCAGAGTAGGAACTGGCTTCCTAGCAGGGGAAAACGTAGCATATGAAGTGGTAGGGATATTCTGTCTGTGTTTTTCAGAATGTTTTCTTCCTGATATAAACTTTTGATTGACTGCAGACTTCTTTTTTTTGGGGGGGGGGGAGCTAAAGAGAGCATGCCGGAGTGAGAGAGGGTGAGAGTCAGTGTCAGCAATGTTTCCGTCTAACTGTTTTTGTTTGCCTACAAACTTCTTCTTGGGGGGGGGGGGAATGCTAAAGAAAGCATGCCAAAAAGAGAGATCTGGATCACCTTTTTCTAACAGATGGGGGAAGGGAAGAAACCTAACAGAACAGCTTGCATTTCTTAGTGAAAAGGAGCAAGAGTCCAGCAGCACCTTAAAGACTAACCAAGTTTCTGTCAGGGTAGGAGCTTTCATGAGCCACTGCTCACTTAGAATCATGGAATCATAGAATGTTGGGAGGGACCTTGCAGGTCACCTAGTCCAACCCCCTGCACTCTACAGGAGCATAGCCGAAAGATAGCCCTACAATATACTCAAAAGATGGTCGTCCAGCCTCTGCTTGAAAATGTCCAGTGGAGCATCCACCACCTCTCGAGGCAGTCTGTTCCACTGCTCAACCACTCTTACATTTAGGAAGTTTCTCCTGATATTTAGCCAGTATCGACTCCATTGTAATTTCCACCCATTAGACCTAGTCTTGCAATCCGGAGCAAGAGAGAATAGATCCACTCCATCTTCTACATGATAGCCCTTCAAATATGTGAAGACTGTAATCATGTCCCCTCTAAGCCGTCTCTTTCCCAGGCTAAACATACCCAACTCTTTCAGCCTTTCCTTATAAGACTTGGATTCAAACCCTCTCACCATCCTGGTTGCCCTCTTCTGGACATGCTCGAGCTTGTCAACATCCTTCCTAAAATCCCTCCCAAAACTGGACACAGTACTCCAGATGAGGCCTGACCATAGCAGAATAGAGTTGAACTACAACCTCCCATGATCTGGACACAATGCTTCTGTTAATGCATCCTAAGATTGCATTAGCTTTCTTTGCAGTCACATCACACTGCAGGATCATGTTTAGCCTGTAATCAACCAGAACACCTAGATCCCTTTCACATGTGCAGCTGTCAAACCAAGTCCCTCCCATTCTATATCTGTGCATTAGATTTTTTGTACCTAATTGTAGGACTTTGCACTTATCTCTATTGAAATTCATTTTTTTTGTCTCAGCCCACTGTTCCAGCCTATCTAGATCATTTTGAATCCTGACTCTATCTTCTTCAGAAATAGCAATCCCACCCAGCTTCGTGTCATCTGCAAATCTGATAAGCATCCCCTCTATGTCTTCTTCCAGGTTATTTATAAAAACATTGAAGAACACCGGGCCCAGGACCAAGCCCTTTGGCACTCCAGGCAGTAGGTGATGTGAAATACCTCTGTCTTTGATCCTGGAGAGCTGCTGCCAATCAGAACAGACAATACTGACCAATGCTTTGCCTCTGTGTGACGTAGTCTTGTGTGGATATGTATTGCGGGCACACCTCAATATATCAGTTTTATTTGTCAAAAATCACCCTGGTTCTCTAAGCATCAGCTGTGGCTTCTAAACATTTTAAAAAGTCAGAAAGAATTAAAACAACCATACCTTACCAAAGCAACGCATGGCAATTTTCAATATTCTTACTGTCAAGGGTCATGGATGGATGGATTAGGTAATTATATCATGTTGGGAGAAGAAACAATGAATCCCACAAGGCTGCGTGAAAGTCTGAATGTGCAAAACAACATTTATAAGACAGTCTTAGCCAAACATCAATTGTTTTTTAAAAAATGTTCTTTTAAAAAAACAGTGCTTATAATCACTGGCTGACAATTTTCTCACTCTGGTTAAATGATTGTCTGCTGAACAGCAGGCAGCAAAGAGAGCTCTCTCTCTCTCTCTCTCTCTCTCTGTGTGTGTGTGTAGGGGGGCAAAACTAGGACTTCTGGAAGATTGTATAAGAATGCAGAGGTGTGCAATGCTGAGGATTGCAGTGTAGCATACCATTTGAATACACCAAAATAATCTACTGAATAGGTTCGGGCTGCTCATGAATAGCTGAACTCCTTAACAAACAATTGTTTCCTTTTTGCAACCAGTGAGCAGAAGGTGAGCTGAAAGCATCCCTACTTGGGATACACAAGCAGATGATAATATGTTCTTTCCACCAGAGCAGAGACTTGTTCACTGATCCTGTGAGCTGCTCTCTCAGTCCAATGGTTTATAGTGTAAGATCAGACCTTCAGGCTCTCAAGCAACAGCATCGAAGCAGTTGTGAATTATGCCCAACAATGCTCATGGTAGTGAAGGTGGGGTGAGAACCCATGCTCTTTTAATTAACATTCAGTTCAATTCCGATCAATAGGATTGCTTTAATGAAAGTCTTTGTGAACAGGGTGCAGGTTGGCTTTCAGGGCAGTAGTTCCTCTCAACTGGGCTTTATCTCTTGTAAAGATTAATGCAAGGCTTAGACATTGTGGTAATTAAGTCTGGATCATCATTATAGATAGCATTAAATACCTTGAGTAATAAATGCCAGAGGATGGGAGGAGAAGCGATGCGTATCACAGAGGAGTCATGCCTGGCGATGTTATCAACCACAATCTGAGATGCAGAGTAGGTCTGTGGGAGCTGAGTCCTTCATTGTTCCAGATTTAAATATTGTGATTTAACACTTGATTTCAAAGTCTGCTTCTACATTCACGAGAGACCAGATAACTGTGTTCCTGTGTGTATTCTGTATTTATTTTATTTTATTTTTTAAAAACAACCTTACTAATGCAAGTGCTTCACTCTTCACTGTGCCTTTTTTGAGGGGGGGATAAGGAAAGAGCACATTATCCTCCTTCATCTCCTCTAATTCAATCCCCCCCCCGCAATACCTTTTTTTATTTACTTCCTGCTTGCTCAGCAGTTTGGGAAATACCCCCTTTGACATCCTTTCCCAGTCCCTGAGACCAGCATCTTCTCAAAGTGCCTTCTGTTCTTGAAGATTCAGTTAGCTGGAAATTGTTTTTGCAATCATTACAAAACAGAAGTGCCATTAGAATGCAGCATGGGTAGATGTGTAGGTAGCAATGCAGACTCTCAGAGTACACGAGGAGAAGATACTCCTTTTCTTTTGCTCTCCCTCCCCTTTCAGGTCTTTGCCTGTCTGTTGCCCATCCCTGTCTCTTTTCTGCTCCATCATTCTATTTTGACAGCAGACAGAAGAGCTGAAAAGGGTGCCTCCCGATGGGGGCTGCAGTTGCTGAGTGGCTTGGGAATCATGGCAATGGTTATTAGGAACACAAAATACCCAATTACTGTCTTCTTGATGCAAATTTTAAAGGGAGGGAAGAGCAGGGGGCAAGGAGAATGAACAGGGAAGAATTAAATGCTGTGAATTGATCCTGATTTGCACAAATAAAGAGCTTATGAAAATGGTTCCCTCACAACAGCAGTGTAAAGTCAGATAATCTTACGGAAGACACAGCAGCAATTTCTGGGGACACCTTAGAGTTTATTTATTTAATTTCTACTCCGCCCTCCCCGCCAAAGCAAGTTGTGGAAACTCATGCTCACAGATGCCACAAATGTTCATCTCTAATCATATCCCACCTTTTCGATCTGAAAATTTCTGCAAGTCATCTGTCCAGAACATTAAAAAATAATTAGCAGCAGTAATTAGCCATGTGAGAGTTACAGTGTGAGGTCTAAAGCCATTTAAAAAAAAAGAAGAAGAAGAAGAAGAAGAAGGGCCAAAATCCAAACCAATAAAAGCAGCACCAAACTTTGTGAAACAAAATTGTATTTTCAGGTCTCCTCAAAGTCATTGGAGAGGGAGCTTAATGGCATCAGGAGGTAAACTCCACCTGCTGAATTACTGTCATGGATATTCACTATGCTTGTTACTATGATGGGGGAGCACTGCTTAATACGGATGCATGAGGCAGAAGCAGGAGTACGAGAAAGCTTCACCCATTGAGTTTCTGTCTGAAAACATTCCCTGAGCCCAATGCTGAGCTGAACAGCCAAGGCAATGTGGGGGTGCACAGAGCCCAATCAGTCAACAATTATCGCTGGTGAGACTGTAGAACATGCTTACTGCTTATGTGGTACAGAAGTGTATTTTACAGTTTCCATTGTGTTCAGAGTTAGCATGAATGTCTTCTCTTAGACGGGAAGGCTTTTGATCCTAGAATTACCTTCCTTTCTGAAAAGGGAAAAAAAATCATTCAATATCTATGTCTGCCAAGTGGAATTGCCATGCTGAGAAGCAGCGCTGGGGGGGGGGAATCACCACTCTCACTCTCACTGTCTCTTTGCGCCCTCACTGCCATCCAGGCACTCCATTGTTCTTTTTCAATGCAGATGTACAAAGAGCCACTCTCTGTTCCTCCCACCCTCAGGCAGCCGTTCTTTTGTCTTCTTCCCTGGCTCTCCACCTAAACAGGAAGGCATCCAGTCTTTCATGACACACAATGAAGGTGATCTCCTTGCCTCCATGCCTCCACCACCCTGCAGACAACAGACATTCTCTTTCTCTCCCATCTCCCATCTCCCACACACACACACACACACACACACACACACACACACACACACACACACATATACAGACATTTTTTTCTTCCATCCTTTCTTTTATTCTCTGTCCCACCAAATACGTGATAGTTTATTTATTTATTATATTTATACCCCGCCTTCCCAGCCATGGCCAGCTCAGGGCGGCTTACAACAACATAAAAGCTACAATGCATAAAATAACAGTCTTAAAACCATAGCAAAAACAATATTAAAAGGTGCTAACAATAATAATCCAATTTCCAGTGACAGATTCCAGTGACAGATAGTTAAAAACACACACACACACATACACTGGTGCTATTGCTGTCTTCTCACAGGCCTTCCATTTTTCTTTTTCCCTGCCCAAGAGATAGCCCACATACACACACAAAGGCATTCTTTACCACTCCATTGATAACACGCAGGCATTCTGTCCCCACTCTCTTGATTTACTGCTTTGAGGTTTCTTTCTCTTTTTTAATTAATATTTTATTGAATTTTTCACAAAATATAATCAAGTGACATTGTAATTTGACATTAAATACAGAACATTGCACATAAACAGTATGCTAACTGTCACAGGAGCTTGAGGACGATTCCTCACTGTCCTCGTCGCTTGAGCTCCCCAACTCTCTGACTCTGGCCACCCTGGTTTGACCTTCCGTCCCTGCCTCCCAGGAAAATGAAGGCCTCAGACACCTGGAGCGTGGGGAAGGTTACGCCACCGTTCCCACAACACTCCCTGCTGGATGTAGCTGGTCGCCTCTCTCTGTACCTTCCGTCATCCAGAAGTCATCCCCGGCCGCCTCCGTTCTCCCCCTTTTTATTCCCGTCTTCCCAGTCCCATCGTGCCGTGCTCCCCCTTGTGCCTTCCCCCTTGCTTGGCCTCGCCCCCGTACAAATACCGCAACGCTCCCCTATCGGTGTGGTCAGGATCTCAGTGCCTCCAGTGCCTCTCCACGCCACCCGCCGACGCGGACGTGCTCACGCGCAGGTTCCGGGACCCGCCGCTGCCACCTCTGGCTGCCTCTCCTGCTCCCGGCCCCCGGACCCTGGGCGTGGCTGCGGGATGCCGGCGGCCTCTCTCTCTCCGATGCCCTCTCCTCCCTCGCCTGGCGATGCCTCCCGCTTTGTCCCCTCGTCGCCCTCCCCGGTCCCAGCTGCCGGCTGCTTTGCTCCTCCCGGGCTTTCCTGGGGCCCTCCGGGTAAGTGGAGCTGCTCGTGTGCTGTCGGTCTGTCGCTTGGGGGCGGTGAGCCCTGCCGCGTGGGGTCGGGAGTCCCGCTCCCGGGACACTAACTTATCATGTAAAGGTGTAAAACATGTACAAAGATTCAACATCTGCTAACTACGTGCAATAGAAATCAGAGCAACCAAACATCAATCTTGTGAGTATGTAATAACTTGGTGTTTCAGAGTTCCATGTATCTTAGAGAGACATCCTAGCCAGAATGCTTTGATGTTTCTAATCCTCTGTTGGATGGTTGGTTAACAACAAAACAGGCCACCCAGCTCCAAGGCAAGAAGAAAGGCTGGGAGTTTTCATGGCTAACTGCTGGCTGGAGCATCATGGTCTCCAAATGAAACGTCGCAGGTGGCAGAAAGCCTGTGTAACCCAGCAGAGGTGGCTTCCGCAGCCGCGGCTGGCCGTGACTTTTGCTGCCTGCCTGTTCTGTGGGCAGCCTGGGGCCAGCTAGGAAGCTCGGAAAACTGAGTGGCAGCCCCAACAGCAGGGTGCACATACTCTGTAGGGGATTTAGGGGTCGGCTGCTCATCAGTTGTCATCCTGTCATCAGTGTAGACAGCTGACAAAAAGAAAAGTCAATACTAAATTCCTCTACCGAGTAAATAAATAAATAAGTCCATACATGACTGCTTTTCAGCAGCCCTGAATGCCTTTCCAATCCCCTTCACTAGTAGCTCAGCTGGCCTCGTGTTGGCAGAGCTGATTGTTTGGATGTTTGGTGAATTTCCACTTGTGAGGAGGGAAGATGTCATGGAATAGCCTGATCTGGTGAGACCTTGGAAGCTAAGCAGGATCAGTACTTGGAGGGGAGACTGACCCCCAAGGAAGACTCTGCAGAGCTAGGCAATGACACACTACCTATGGTACTCAATTGCCTTGAAAGCCCCTTGCTGGGATCACAGTAAAATGGTGGCCATTTGATGGCACTCACATGCACACATAGAATCTTGTGACATTAGAATGGCACAAGACCAGAACTAGTTGTGAAAGCTTTTGAGGTGTCTCCAGTGGTTTGATTACTAAGGACTTAGAAGGACCGGCAATCTACAATTCCTGTATTTGTTTCTGCTGGAAACTTCTTATTCATAATGCCTTTGAGCCTAGCAAAAGTCTGAAGAGTCGTTTTCTCCCTTTGCACCTCACATTGATTTTGCTGAACGTTTGTCTTAAAGGGAAGGGGGATGAGACACCTTGGAGTATCCAATATTATGTATGAGCCTACACAAAATACAAAAGAATTTGTTTCTCTGAAAAGTCCCTCCCTCCAAGTCCAATCCAGGAAATAGTAGAGGAGAGCAGGGCAACCATGTACCATACTTGCAAAATCAATTAAATGCACAAACATCAGCCCCAGTAGAGAAGATGCTCATTAAACAGTGGTTGATTGGTGGGATGGTTGATTGCTTACTGATGAATGGATTGCTTGGAGAAGGTCAAGAGATGAATCCTTGCTGTGTGCGCACTAGGGCTGATCTTGAGTGAGGCTGCTTTTTAGAATAATGTGCACATTTAACAGGGTCTTATAAGTCATGGTTTAAACTTGAACAGCAGTCTTCAGAATTCCAGTACTGATGTACCTTAATGAATTAGTAGTCTGATGTTTACTCAGACATATGTTCCACTAAGTCAGTGACATTTTCCTCTATGCAAGTGTGCACAAGATTTCAGCCCCAGTTAGTTCATTCTTTTTTTAAAAAAATCATTTTAGGATTGAATAAATGTAGGCAAGGCTTTTCAGATCTGAGTCTGTGGGATTTTATTTAGTCTGCAGAGTCTTCAGTTAAATCTGTGTGCAGTGAGTATGGTTTATGGCAGCTTGCTGATTTCCCTGCCCCCCCCAGCCCTCACCTCTAGGACCAGCGGGAGAAATAGCATGGGTGGTAGACATGACATTGTACCATTTGCTGATGTAATGTCTGCGCAAAAACCCAGAAGTGACATCAGACGACACTCTAGAAACAATGGTAACATTGTAGAGTATCTAGAATTTTGGCTGATGCGTTGACATCATGTACAGGTTTTCACCTAAATATGATCTCTGCCTGTAGCAAGATGTCATGTCTGCCTTTTAAGGTCCTGGGGATGCCAAGTGGGGGCCTGGCATCCCTAGTACAGGTTGCATAATTTACAATTTGGTTAGCAAGAGCTAACTATAATTCATGATTTCAGCTGGACATCTGCAAGATCCAATTCCCCACTTTAATTAATGGCATTGTAGATGCTACTTTTGAGCCTTTTTTTTAACAAAAAGAGGGAATTTTTCAAATACATGAGATTTGAAACTTTCATCCAATTTACATTTTATAAATGCTTTATACACCTTCAGCTTTCCCACATTTTCTACTCCGCTTGCTGTTCAGCAGCCAAAGAAGCTTTTCACACATTAAAAACTTGTTGCAGTTGAGTTTGTAATGTGAATATAAAAAGTCAGTCAGGAATATTCACTGGAATTCTAAAGACCTCTGCTCTGCTCTCTTTTCTGGGCAAGCAGTAGGGTTGAGTAAATGTTTCTTATTTCATTTCCTTTTGCTCTCACAAATCTCAAGTGAAAATTCCAGACAACTATATGGGTTAAACTAAGGTTTATTAATTTATAAACAGCTGATCTGCAATTTATTAAAACTTTCTTTCTTCTTAGTATAGGTTCCTGAGAGGCTATGTTACAGGTTTCCCAGTATCTGGAAAGAACCAATCTGGCTCAAAGCTTGGAGTAGAACTGTAACCAGATCTCACTCTTTCTTGCCTATACACCCAAATGTACTTAGTGATGTTGTTCTTCAACACCATTCCACTAGGTTGGTCTGCATGCTGGTTCAAATGATGATCAGCATTGAGAGATGATCAGCATTCCCCAGGCCTTTGGGTCACTCAAGGCTTTCTGCAAAGACTAGAAATGGCTAATGCAACGAAGCCTTGTACTAGAAGGACCAGACTGGAGATGCATCCAACTCTGCTACGGCACATAAAAACAGTAGTCTAATACATGTCAGGGGTTTTACTCCTCATGGGCTGGATCCAGTGATACATGAGCACAAAATGCATGAGCATTTGTGCAAGGAGTAGTATTGGGGCTAACACAATACCGAGCACTTCTTTGACTGTTATGTTTTCAGATTTCAGTTGTGTGTTCGTTTATTGCATACAAATAATTAAGTAGTGAATTTTAATAACACAGATAACCTTTTATAAAAATGTTACAGCTGTGTGCCCTTTCCCATGTTGTTCTTTTAGGGGCCTTTTTGAAACAGAGGAAGTTGTGCCTATATCTTCCTGAAAAATGTTCACACAAAAGAAAGGATCATACAGTTCTGACCCAATCAAAAATACTTGGCACTATGTCCTGTTGTACACATTAAAGAAAAGTGGGATACAATGTCTTACTTTTAGTGCGAGCGGACTATGAGGTTGATTTTTAGTACTTTAACTTGGGCAGTGACTGTCACACATGTGGAAATGTTCTGTGAAATCTGAACTCTAATGTGCAAAAGCGAAACAAAATGGAGTTACAATAAAAATATAAGGATGCCTAATAGTGGGCTTCATTTATAATCTGAGAAATGTATGACTCATCTTTCTATAGATCCATGGCATTTATCACGTTTTAATACCTTCAAAAGAAAAATATTACCTATAGGAATAAAAGCACCATCCATTCAGTCAAGTAAAACCTGTAACACCAACCAACCAAATGAAATAAACTATGGCCCTGAATGCAAGTGAACTTCGGTATGTGCAATATTCCAAAACACTGCAGTTATAATAGAAAAATACTGTTTCATCCTCCAACTTATCTTGCTTTGCAAATCAAAGAGATGTCAAAAAGTCTTCTCTACCAAATATTAATAGATGGGGCATTTCATATTGAAAGGGAGTCAGGATCCTCATCCACTTGAATCAAAATAAGTCTTCTGGGAAGTGGGTGGGCATTGCCAGACAATGCATTGTGCCTGGCTATTCCCAACATTGTAAGGTGTTATTGAATGAAAGGCTGGATAGGAATAAGCTGCCCCTGAATTTCATATGAGGAGCTAGTGGGTCTCATATTGTTAACAATGGATGGGCAGATGGCACTGTATCTCGTTCAGAGGCATCATGCTCAGCTGAAGTCTGGCAAGTTAGGAGAGCAGAGTGTTAGGAGAAATCCCCGTTAGGAGATTAATCCCTTAGCCCAAATCTGTCTTATGTACGACAGGGGCTTGTGGGTTCTTGACACCTATGTATACAGGGATCAGAATCAGGACAGAGACTCCTTTTTCCCCATAAAAGAGACAACACAACTGGATGTTTAAAGAATAAATGTTGTCTTTACTGAATAATATTGGAATTCACAATCATACCAAAACTGATACACACTCACAAACACACAAGATCCTTTAGGTACAATAGAAATGGAAAGCAATCAGTATAGAAAATAATAACCTTTGACTAACTGGGTGATAACACACAAAAGGATGCAGGCTATACTTATCTGATTCAGACGAGAGAGTTTGGTCTTCTCAATGAAGAATGCGGGAACAAAAGATCTAGCTAGAGGGATTCTGCTTCACACGGATGGAACCAGCCAACACGTGTGGGCTCCCTTGTAGGCCTACCAAGAGAGCACATGAGAATTACCTGCAGTAGAGCTTAAGTTGCCTAAGTGGAATAAAGATGGCTGGCTAGCTGGCTTGCTAGCTGGCAGAACTTAAGTTACAAAGGTGGGGTAAAGATGGCTAGCATGGAACAAAGGTTGCTCCTCGCCTTTTATCACCTAGTCTGGGGGTTGGCATCTGTGCCAGCCTCCAACCTGTAGTCTGTCCCATTCCCTATACCTACTGGTTACTGGGATGTGACGTATCTACCTAGAGGGAGTGGGCAATATTGAAATTCTACCCTATAACTCAATGGAAGCATCTGGTCAAGGTGTGAAACTGCTGGTACCCTGGAAACCTTTGAAGGGTAGATGCTCTAGCTGGCTCTCAGGCTGTAAACAGGAAGAGCTCTCTTGAGACGCAAACCAGATATCAGGGTTATGTGTTATCCAGAATTCCTTCATGGTGGAAGACCTGTTGTCTCAGAGGGTCCTCTTGGCTGAGCGTAATGGAGAATGCTTCTTCTTCCCAAGCCAGGATGGGTAGGTATGTGTGTGTCTTCATTAGCATACCAATGCAGGCAGCACACTGACATAGCAGCTTCCAAATGCAAGCAGGCCAAAGCACACAGATTTCCCAAACCCATATACAATGCAGGTACATTCCATACACACATGCATCAGCACAATACAAATAAAATACAGTTTTAAGCACATTTGCCAACAAGAGGCCACAATAGATGCCTGTGAGAATACCCTGTATTTATGTAGAATTACCGGCAAATACATAAATTCTGTTTTCATGAGAGCAGAAGGATCATGATGAGGCTTCTGTGTTCTGAAGCTCTGAATTTCAAAGCTCACAGATTCCATATATCAAAGGTACATAGTATTCAAACAGCATTTGCAGTGAGTTTTGTGTTCCATATTCCTTTAGAATAAAGTACAGTTAGCCCATCTGAACTACCACTGGTGTTAGGATTCCCAATTCTGGCTTGGCAAATTCCTGGAGATTTGGTGGCACTGCATGAGGACGATGGAGTTTGGGGACCAAGCTCAGCAGGGATTTAGTTCCATAGAGTCCACCATCTGACGCTGCCACTTCTTCCAGAGAAACTGATGTATACACTCTGGAGATCAGCTGTAATTCTGGTAGAATTCCAAGCTCCACCTGGAAGTTGGTAACTCTGATTTTTGGAGTTCCCCTCTAGCTTTCTTGAGTGATCTTAATATCCTAGGCCAAGAGAACCTAAACCTTTCCAACTTTTTTGCCATGCCCTTACATAACATATCCTTGCATTAGAGCTACCAGAAAATACCAAAATATGGAAATAAGTGATTCTGGGGCATCACTTACAGAGGAGAATTTTGTAGGACTGAAAAGGAGTTCTATCCAAAGGGATGTACTTCTAGATCCCATGTTTTGATCCAGAAAGACAAAAAGGTGACTACATGGGAATGACATTCTATTTGAATGGCTTTAGAGCTTGCAGTATCTGGCACTTTTATTGACAGCAGAGTTTTGCAATGGTAAAATGTAAGTTGTTTGTTAAAGAGAGGTGGAGTGACGATCACAGGATGTCTTTCATAGTGAACAGTGACTGTGGTAAATATCAACTTTCAAGATTAAATTAATCTTTAAATACAGTAGAATTTGGTGTTTTTCACAAGGACATTTCAAATTTTATGAGCTGCAATGCAAATCTGTTTTCAAAATTTGTTTTCTTTCCACTTTATGTTTTACATATTCAAGAGAAGTGTTGCTAAATTGCTCAGTTTAGCAGAATAGAGCAAATGTCTATGCAAATCGATTGGACCCTTGGTGAATTGGCGTCTGGGGAATCATTCCATCTGCCTTGGTTTCTCAAGATCTTCAAGAGAATGAACGGGGAGCTCATAATTCATACAGGGAGCACATAACAAATATTGCATCTGGCTACTTTTGGTTGAGATGATTATGTTTAAATAATCAAACATACAAACTAGTAATGAGTAGCATGGCATCAGTTTGTATTTGAACACCATCTCTTGACTACAGATGAGCTGATATGGCTAGCCAAATTAGTGGATTACTTTCTTTTCACCACAAATGTCAAGGAATCAGACTATATTACCTTTACTACACAGTTCTTATAAGGCAGTGTGGTTTCTGGACTTGCCACAGTGTGTCTTGGATTGACCTCACTGGCAGTCTTTAAGAAGCAGTTGGACAAACTCTTGTCAGGGATACTCTAGGGCCTGGGCCTGCATTGAGCAGGGGAATGAACTAGATGACCTGTATGGCCCCTTCCGTGATTCTATGAAGGAAGCCACATGGCCTGTGTGACACTATCAAACTTTTGCCAAAGAACTACAGGGAGACAAGCCATAGCAGAAAGAGGAGTTTTCTCACATCAGTAGAATCATGGAATCATAGAGTTGAAAGGGATCTTCACGGTCATGTAGTCCAACTCCCTGCACAATGCAGAAAATTCACAAATGCCTCCCCCCCCACTCACCTGGCTTCATGCCCAGAAGATGAACCATGATCTCTGTCTCCCTGATGTACCTGATGTCTTTCTTTAAACACTTCTGTATCACGCTTGGAGAACAAAGTGACCTGCTTTTTTTGATGCCTATAGACCACTGTTGGGAAGTAGTTGAAAGGATTTAAAGAAAGTTTTCAAATCTCCACTTAGCCAAAAGCCCATTGGATGACTCTGAGGGCGATTTCTCACTAGAGCTGCCTCGCAGCGCAGCGCCGTTTGCCCCAACACAAACATGTCAATTTCACACCCGAGGCTGCGGGGCTGCATTTGACCCGTGGCTTCGCTCGATTTCCTTCGCAGTTTCATGATCCTCAAAAACCAGGATCACGAAACTGCGGAGGAAATCAGGCGAAGCCTCGAGTCAAAATGCAGCCCCGGAGCTTCGGGTGTGAAATTGACATGTTTGTGTCAGGGCAAACGGTGGCTGTGCTGCGAGGCAGCTCTAGTGAGAAATCACCCTGAGCCAGTCTCTCTCAGACTAACCAACCTCACAGGGTTGTTGTAAGGATAAAATGGGAAGTGAGAATCACATATATCCTCTCAGACTTCTTAATGGAATGGAAATATAAAAATGTAACTGACAGATGCATAGCCTTTCCCTGTCCAGTTTCTCTTTATTTGTGTGGCTCATCCTTAGATGAATATAAGCTGAGTTCAAGGATGAATTATTATTCCTTATTTCATTTCTCTTTATATTAATTTATATTTTTTGCTGACAGTCTGGACCTATGCCTTTCACTTTTGATTTTCCAGTTTCATTGGTTCCAAGGTGTCCCTGGGACACTGAGTTGTTTTGTAACTCTGCAGAGCAGTTTGCGGCTGCTTCCATCTGCCCTCTGCAGCTGGGAGTCGAGGCTGTTGGAGCAACGCTGTTTGTGTACTGAGCTTTTACCGGACTGAGCAACCACTTTGCTGAAGCCCTCATTTGGCACTTAAACTTCCCAAAAGTGTTTCTAAGGCCGTTGCCTGGAATCTACTGGAGTGTATCCTCTGGAATGAGTTGGCTAGGTATTTATTCTTAGCTGCCTTGAGCTTCTTATCTTACCTTCACTGTGAGCCGCCCTGGACAAGCCCGGATGAGCTCAGCCAACTAAAAGCTTTAAGGACCTGTCAAGCACTTTGGACCTCCCTGCTTCTTTCCAGCTTCTGCTTATTTTTACATCTTCCGGTCTTGCAGTGAGCAGAGGGATTTGGCACTCTGGGAAGTTTTAGCCCTGCTCAGAGATACTATGCCAACAGCCAGCAAACCCCCAAGATAATATTTTATCATAGCATGCCTACAGAAGAATGTGCTGCCTCACCCATCCTTGGACTGCCCTAGAGATGTAAAATTTCCAGAAATTTTGAAGCTCGGAAAAAACCCCGTTTTTTCCCGATTTTTTCGGAAAAAAACGGAAATTTTCAGAAAAATTGAAAAAATGCTACATTAGCATTTATTTTGTCTTTTCTAGATTGAAAGTCATTCTGTTACTTTAAGAACATAAAATATGACTATGGACATTTTTACTTGGCATGGAATTATCACAACTAGCATATTAAAAATATAGTGTATCCAAACAATTATTACAAACAGAATACCCATCCACATGCAAAAACAAAACTGAAACCTTTTTATTTTCTTCTGACAATAGCACCTCCTAAAGAAAGAAATGCATCTTGTTCTTGCATTGGAGAGTTCCGTTTGTAACCTAGGACTTGCTTGTCCTCAGTGCACATAAATTAGATCAATCTGATGTCATATATATATATATTAGAAATGATTTGGAAAATATTTGAACACCTTGTCTTAAAATATTTTATTCATCATGTTAAAATAACACGTTCCATAGTCAATTTATTTTATTTTATTTTTTCAATTTTTTGGGAAAAAAACAAAAAAGGCTTCAGGAAAAAAACGGAAAAAACTTTCCCCCCCCCGATTTTTCCCGGTTTTTTTCCGGGCCTTCACATCTCTAGACTGCCCCCTAGAGCAGGGGTGTCAAACATGCGGCCTGGAGGCTGGATCAGGCCCCTGGAGGGCTTCTATCAGGCCCACAGTGGAACTGGCTGTCTTCTACTGCTTCTTCCAGTTCTGCTGCTGCTACGTCATCATAGGTTTGCGGCTTACAGATACACACCTGAACAGCATACTCAGGATTGCAGCAGCACAGACATTTTGATGTAATAATTCAGAGCAAGAGGTGTCAGTTATCAGACACTATTAAAGAAACACGATATTGCAAGAGTGCTAATGTTTTAAGCATGTTTTTTATTTTAAGTTAAAAAAAAAAAAACCCTTTGTGTTTGTATCTCTGCTACCTGGCATTACATTTTATGACACAAATGGCCTGGCCCAACAAGGTCTCATTTATGCCAGATCTGGCCCTCATAACAAATGAGTTCGACACCCCTGCCCTAGAGGCTTTACCACAATCTACCTGAGGAGCATTTGAAGAACTGGAGCAAGGCCAAAAAACCTTGGCCTACCTGGCTAGAGACTCAATCTAGCAGAATTTCTTTGAATAATAACATTTTGGTCCGAAAAATTTCTGGTCAATCTGCTGCACTTGGCTGCTAAACTGTCTTTTTCTAAGGGTGGTGGTGGCACTTATGAAAGCAGCTGTCACAACACAGGGGCTTCTCAATTACAGCTGCCCGTGCCTAGCTCTTGAGTATCTGGTTTGTCTGCTTGCTCCTGAGCACTCAGAAAACTTTTCTGAGAAGACTCTGGCCAAGGCACTCTGTACCCAGGACTGGGACTGGTGAGGAGGCTTGGGGACTGCTGGGGAAGAGGACTTCTCCACAGCTTTTTAAGATCTCCTGCTATTGCAACTGCCCCCTGCTGCTAGCTCTTAGCTTTCCAGCTCTCCTCCTGGCCCACAGCAGAGTCCAGCAGGGATGAGGGCCTGTACCTCGTCTGGCTATTCCAGCAGCCCCACCTCAGTGTAAAAACATGCCTGCTGCTGGATGGGTGGGTGGGTCATCACTGGGAATGCCCCTGCAGGATGCCATGAGGGTGCCTTTTTGGTTGTCCCTCACCATTCCCCTGCTTTTGTGGGCCTATGTCTGGGGCCCAGCTGAGGGAGTGTCTGTGGGGTCAAGTGGGGAAATGGAGGGAGTCTCAATTAGTGTAGGAACAGGTAGAGGGAGATATGGCACTGGGGACTGGCTAGGTAGATAGCTAAAGGCTGTGCCATGTTCTGGTCCTCCCACCACCCATGGTTTTGATGGTTGCCATGTCAACCAGACCCCAGGTCTCTAGATGTTGCTACTAGATACCAGATTGGTGCAGAATAAAACTACTCTCATCTACAATTTAATTGGGGAGGAGGTAGCCAATCTGGCATATATTACTGAGGTGGACAGGGAGGATATAGTTTCTGTCATCTGTGCTCACCTGCGTACTTAGTTCAGCATCAGAGTAGATCTGAGGGCCTGGGAGAGGGGGTTGTCGTGGTCTATTGGAACTCCATCTCTCTCTCCAGGTGCCCTGTCTGCCCAATAACTACTCAGGAATGTTGGGCCACTGGGACAGATTGAGGATTCTGGTGGTGTACCACCCTCCCTGCAACCCATCAGTCGCCCTAACTGAGCTGATGGAGGTGGTCTCAGATGTGATGTTGGAGTCCCCCAGACTGTTGGGTCTGGTGGACTTCAACATTCACACTGAGGGCACCCTATCTAGGGCAGCTCAGGTTTTCATGGTTGCCATGACAAACATGGGACTGTCCCAACATGTCATTGGCCCAATGCATGTGGCAGGGCATACTCTAGACTTGGTATTTTCGGGTGGATATGAGCATGCTGCTCTGAATATGAGGGACTCAGTCCCTTTGTCATGGTCAGATCACCCCCTGCTGAGATTTAGACTTATGGTGGCTTGCGGCGGGGGATATTCTGCCCCCAGAGGCTAATGGATCCGGATGGTTTCCAGAGGACTCTGGGGGTGGGGTTTCTGGCTGACATGGCTGGTGCTCCTGTCAAAGCCCTGATCACTCTGTGGAATACAGAAATGACCTGGGCTGTTGAGATGATCACTCCTAAGCACCGTCTCTGTTGTAGAGCTCATACAGCTCTGTGGTACACTCTGGAGCTGAGAGCGATGAAACAACTTAGCAGACGGCTGGAGTGCAGTTGGAGGAGAACTCTCAGTGAATGCAACAGAAACCTGGTATGTGCCTATAATTGGGTATATTTTGAGGCAGTAAGGGCAGCAAAGAAACAATACCTCACTGCCTCTATCCAATCTTCTCTCTGCTGCCCATAGGAGCTTTTCAAGATTGTTCAGGGCTTACTATATTCTGGTCCCAGGGACACCTTGGAACCATCACTGGACCACTGTAATCTACTCACTGGGCACTTCCAGGGGGGAAAAATTGTTGCAATTGCCGGGACTTGGACTCTGGAGTTCCAGCAGTTGAATTGGTGGAGCTATCCAAAGCACAGTCTAGTCCAGTTTTATTGGATGAGTTTCAGTTGGTACAGCTCGAGGATGTGGACAAAGTGCTTGGACCACCTGTGTACTGGATCCTTGTCCCTCCTGGCTTATAAAAGCCAGCAAGCAAGGGATAACCGGCTGGACCAGAGACCTGCTGTCCTTTTTCTACAAAAATGCCCTGGTGAAGACAATGCCACCAGGGCGCTAAGGTTCTTTAACTTGTGTGGCTAGCCAATTGAAGTCACTTAGTGAGACAATATCCAGGCAGCAAGAGGGTAAAATAAGTTTTTATTTGAATACGGGACAACATGCAGCCAAAAGTTTAGCTCAGATGTCCACTGAGCACCAGTTGTGTCCCAATGTTTACACTCTTGGTTCTCCTCCCAGTTTCACATCATCCTTGACATCACTTATACATGCATACTTTGATTTTCTTTGTCTCTACATTCATGGATGAAAGGAGCAATAAAAGTGTAGTTCTATTAATCTCTCTGTCTCTATATCTTTATGTCCATATAAGTGATATTTATCTATTCCTGCTCCTCTCGCCTTGGTGAGACATCATGGGACATGGCCTTTTATGAATGCTGCTGACTAAACCTGGCTACTTTTAGCACTTTAAATGGTACCCAGTGACATGTCCCAGTTATTACCCTCTTGTGTCCTTCACTCTGCCTTTTAAATCAAGTTGCTACTCAGCACAATAGTTCAGTTGATGTCTTGAGGAGAGGCCAAGCTTGGATAACACAAATTATTTTAAAATTATCTTTGCAGAATGAAGCCTTTCACATGTTTCACCAAAAATTGGCCCAACTATGATTTGCCACAAGATTCTGGATCCTGGTTGCCTGGGAAACTGGGACTAAATCCACATAATAGAGGGAGTATGGCTATAGTGACCCACATACCCCTGCTGGCTGCCATTTTCTTTTCTGTGGAGATGTATAGGAGGATAGTAAACTATGGTTCAGCTATGGATCCTTGTAAAGTGTAGTTTGGCCTACTATATTATATTTAAAAGGCCTGGTCTATACATACAGAGGAATGAGAGGGCAGAATGGGCTGTAATACTTTAAAATGAAGGTGGGGGAGTAATATTTTTAATGTTTCCTCATGTAAAGGCTTCTGGGGGGGATAGCCCATCAGAGTGAATGTTTTTAGCTTAGCTCAGGGGTGGCCAAACTTGCTTAATGTAAGAGCCACATAGAATAAATGTCAGATGTTTGAGAGCCGCAAAACATGAACAAATATCACACACACGTTTTTATTGGAAAATATGCAAATTTGCTTTTTATTAACATTATATGCCAAAAATAAAAACAAAAAGGGTAAAAACAGGCATTGATAATGATATTTATTTGTCCAATGTTACTTATTTGTTTGCTAATGATATTTATTTGTCTAAGAGAGAGAGTAAGAGAGAGGTGGAAAGAAAGAACGAAAGGTGGAAAGTAGGGCTGCCAGACCTCCCAATCTGGCGGGGTTCATCCACTTTTTTGGGGGGGTTCAACCCACCGCCAGCCAGCTGGCCAGCGGGGAAAGCCCCGCCCCCAAGCCCGAACACCACAGCCAACCCTCTCCCTTCTCTCTTGAGAAAGGGGAGGAAGAGGGGCGGCTGGTGGCAGTGTGCCTGAATTCCAAGCAGCATTGCCACTTGCAGATCGAGCATGCGGGCCCCATTAGCTACAAGCACTTAAAAGCCCTTTAAGTGCTTGTAGCCGGCAGGGACTGGCCAATGCCCAATCTTCGCAAGTGGGGGCCATGGGCTCCTGCCTTGCAAGAGGTGAGAACTTCCTGAGGCAGGGGCGCTTGGCACTTGCTCCCCCCCACCATTTAAAGAGAAGTTTCCCTTTAAATGATAGGGGAAAGCGGGGTGTGATGATGTCACATGGAGTGATGTCATCATGGTAGGGGTGGCCACACTCCCTCCCAGAACGTCCCCTAATTCCCCCACTAGGGAGAAGATTGGACCTGGCAACTCTAGTGGAAAGAGAGAGAGAGAGAGAGAAACAAAGAAAGCAAATGGATGGAGGAGAGAGGGGGAAGGAAGGAGGGGAGGAGGGGAGGAGGGGAGGAAGGGAGGAAGGGAGGAAGGGAGGGAGGGAGAAAAAGAGAAAAAGGCAGAAAGAAAGCAAATTGATGGGGAGACAGAGAGGAAGAGGGGAAGAGAGAG